>NW_015505866.1:118889-131485 GCF_001515645.1 Sinocyclocheilus grahami
AAGAACGAGACAGAAGGGATGATGGAGCGCTGACCGACAGTGGTGTTCCGGGGACTTTGGTGTCAGAAATCCTCTGCTCTGTCTCATAGAGACCATAATGCCTGACTCCATGGGTGTGTAGTCTAGCTCTATAAACCTGCAATAGTCAAAACTGACCCACAAACAAAAAAGAATCATTATACAGGATAGCACACACCTCAAGTTCACCTTAACCTGTATTGTATAGAAACTCGAATGTTTCTGTGGACATTTTCTGGTAAACTGTGATAATAAATACGAGATGAATTCAGGCAGAAGCAGAGGTTGCGCTAAAAAAGAAATCATCTTCCACTTTTACCGACTGTGTTGTAAGCTTTCCATTATTCTCTATTTTTATCCATATTTTTTTTCCCAATTTCCGAAAAATTATGTATACATCTGTCCTTGAAATTCCAGGTGCTGATTTGGTCTTTTTGATACATCTGTTTTTAACATTTGAAATTATTCAAATCATTCTAAAGTCCATTTAAAACATCCAATTGAAATTAACACAACAAGAAGCTTGTTTTATTACAACCATTAAACTCTGTACACAAGGTTGCAGATCTGACAGATTATTTGACAGATTGTCTGACTAATTAATTAAGTCAGCAGTCAGGGGAGGACAGAGAGAAAGATAAATAGTAGCTTTAGCTTCTTATTAATTCTGGTTGTCAGAAACATTAGCAGAGGGCTGGGTAGGATCACAGCCGCTTTGCCACACTTAAAAGAATAAAAGACATGCTGGACATATTGTACAAATGCATACTAGATTACTTTTGACAGAATTACACTATTTCCTTCATCTTTACTGGCATTACATGTCTATTTTATGTAAATGAAAAATATTCTTACTAACTGTTTTCAAGACCTTCTAAACATGCAGTTTCATACGGTATGCTGACATCACATAGCCTACCGTATTCATAAAACTGAGGCAAAATAGGAGCAATGGATCATGGGGTAGCTTAGAGCATAATGACTCTTTAATCTCCCAAAAAACATTCTCTTTTGGAAAAATTTAAAATTAAACCCAGGGTTAGCTGCGCTGAATGAAAGCACTTCTTTTAGGTGGTGCAGAATGCTGTTTTTACAGATGGTAGATAACTTTGAATCTAGTAATAGTCTGATATGATATTAATGAGCTGGTATTTGGTCATTTTTATTTAAATTTTGTGAGTGAGTTTTGAGTAAATATCAGTATCAGCATTAACCACTGAAAGCCTCATATTGGTAAACCACCCGAAGTTGAAGTATTAAAATTACTAAAACTGAAACAAAATAAATATATATATATATATATATATATAAGCTAAACAGAAAAAACTAATAAAAATGACAAGCACATAAAATTACTTAAAATTACTTGAAAATAAAAGTAAAATCTAAAGCATTAATAAACATTATAATAGTATATAAACAATACTAAAATAACACTGGTCCAAATATAATTCTCAGCTCGACATGTTAGATAAAAATAAACCAATCAAAACAGCACATTTTCAATGACAAGCCACTATAACTACTGTCCACCAGGACCACCATTGGTGGGCTATAAGAGGTTTGCTGAACTACCTAACCATGAAAGCAAGCCACGGTCATGGTTAAGGTGAGAGCAAACAGAGAAAATAGAAGCAAAGTGAAAGAGCCGAAACAAACAAAGCATGCTTGAGGAGTGAGAGAGCGAAAAAAGAGGACTCTGCTATCAGTACTGATAGCAAGGAAAAGAAGGGAGAAAGTGAAAAGCAGCCAGGGTAGTTGTACAGACCAGGTACGTCCATTATGTTTTCAGTGATATGGACTAATTGAGGGAAAGTAGGGTAATGTGTAGTGAATATGTGCACTGAATTGCCACACACTCATTAGAATCATTGTCAAAATATCACAGTAATTGTCAGTCTCACAGATGATCAATTCAATCAGAGCCAAAATGGCTTCTCATAGAACAGATTTACAGATCATTAACTGATCCATTTGCACTTTCTCTGAGCCTCTGTCAAAGACCAGTGAGTTCAGAGTAATCTGCCCTCTCAGATCCTCAACATCAGCATCAGTGGTTGCAGGTAATGGGCTGGTTTTAAATTAGCGTGTGAATGCCCAGTGCAGCAGTGTTGTCTACTACAGTCATGCCCTACTATAGGGTACTGAATCAGAGTCTCACACAGGGGATGCATTGGGAGACGACAGCATTTGTTGCAAGCGGTGCTTAGGCTGTAGGGCCTTCAGCAGGTTGAATCTGAGGAAACAGAGATGAGAAAGAGGCACAGAGCTGGGCTCTACTGCAAAATTACCATTTTTCGTCAGGGCACCCTGACGAAGGCAAAATAGCTGCAACGCGTAGGTGTGCACTTGTCACCTGTTCTTAAAATGTATAGCCATGATGAAATAAGTAATGAATAAGATTCGAGTGCCTTGGACTACTATTATTCTTACGAATTATATATTTAATTTTAAAAAGTGGTATATAAGGAAGTATATAAGGAAGATATATAATATGCTTATTAAAAATAGTGCTTTATCCATGTGCTTGTTAAATCATTGATTTACAAACGTTTCTTCTATAATTTGGAGGAACTTGTTATATGTTTTGAAGTCATTTCTGCCTTTCCTAATAATATGCCCTTTACAAAAAGAAAATAAATGAATGCTTTAATTTAACAAGGATACATAACATTTCTCTTTAAATACTTTTACATTTTTACAAAAAAATATATTTTTTTTCTGAAGAATCATGTGACACTGAAGACTGGAGTAATGATGCTGAAAATTCAGCTTTGCCTTCTCAGGAATTACATTTTTAAAATACATTAAAATTTAAAACCATTATTTTTTCAAATGTAAAAATATTTTTCACAATATTACCGTTTTACAGTATTTTAATTAAATAAAAGCAGCCTTGCATAAGAGACTTATCGTACCAACCCCAAACTTTTGAACGATAGTGTATATTTGTGTATATGTGTTTAATATCCTAGTATATTAACGTGCTTATAAATGATTTAAACTGGCACTTCAGGTAGTTTTTATACAACCTGGCAGTTGTAGGGTGAAAAAGCCTTGACAGCAGAGAGAGAAATTGAAATCGCTAAACAGCTGATGTATTAATGACGGCATCGGAAGAGAGAAAGGATTATTGAAGCACTTGAAGCTCAAAAGGTCATTAAACTGCAGCAGAGATCGTACTGTGATTAAAAGAGTAAAACAGCAGCTAGAAGGGTTAGATATTACAGCAAAGCACCAACACAGCTGCAAGTTTTAAAATAATGTCTGTTAGAAAGAAGATTTCAAGAGAGACAAACGATGCCATACTTGCGTGATCCAGAGCCAGATCTTTTATTTGAAGGTGAAGACATGGAGTCAGCAGTCCTCTCCCTTCTTTCTCCTTCTTCAGCTGGATCTTTTTTCCTCCCTGTCAACACAGCATGAATAGCTCAGCTGCAGCCAGCCTGAATAAAACACAAGAACATAGACAATGTCGTCAGTTTGACTTGCAGAAATTATTTGAAAGGGGTCATATGATGCTGCTAAAAATAACATTATTTTGTGTATTTGGTGCAATGAAATGTGTTTATGTGGTTTAAGATTTAAAAAACACATTATTTTCCACATACTGTACATTATTGTTTCTCCTCTATGCCCCGCCTTTCTGAAACACGTTGATTTTTACAAAGCTCATCGGTCTGAAAAGGGAGGTGTGCTCTGATTGGCCAGCTATCCAGTGCGTCGTGATTGGCCGAATACCTCAAGCGTGTGACGGAAATGTTACGCCCCTTACCATACTGTGATGCCGTGTCTGGCCGGAGCGACAAGACAAAAACATTAAAACCTATTATAAACGAGGCATTTGTTGCATCCAGTGGGGACATAATTACGGATTATAATGACTTATACTGTCTTTTTATGCATTGCGTTGCATCGTGCCGCGTAAACATAAAACCATGTCTGCATTTGTGATTAAAGAAATGACAAACAACAAGCCTACACTACACTGCCCAAAAAACACACGTTTGAATCGTCAGTGGCAAATTCTTTAAATATAAAAAACGTACTTACAGTCTGTGAGTCAGAACAGCCGGCATTGTAGTCTACTCTACCAGGATCAGGAAACAGTCCTCCATAAAATGCACTGGACACATCTGAATATTTGGGTTGAACTGTTCTGGAACAGTGTTGTAAATACAACTTAACCACTGATTTCTAGTCGTGTCCTCTTTTGGAAGACCAAACAAAGTAGTTTCGCTTTCACAATGAAACAGCATCACACACCGCGGCCTTGAGTGAGCAGAGGCCGCGGCCTAGAGTGAGCGGAGGCCGGCTTGAGTGAGCAGAGGCGGGCTTGAGAACGGTGCGGCCGGGGGATTCGATGAAGGAGCGTCCGGCGTGCTTGCGGCAACCACATGTTACGACCCCGGGCTGGACTCCGCTTTATCCACGGTGAAAGGCGATCCGGCGATCCACAGCGCGAAGTTGATGTATTTCCTCAGCGACCAGCACGGATCAGCTCCAGGCATGACGAAGTGGATATCGTCCTCTTTTGGAAGGCCAAACAAAGTAGTTTCGCTTTCACAATGAAACAGCATCACACACCGCGGCCTTGAGTGAGCAGAGGCCGCGGCCTAGAGTGAGCGGAGGCCGGCTTGAGTGAGCAGAGGCGGGCTTGAGAACGGTGCGGCCGGGGGATTCGATGAAGGAGCGTCCGGCGGAATATTTCTTTGGATTTGAGACTTTAGTCTTTGCAACTTTACAGATCTTCTTTATGCACCAAGAGCTTGTAACACTCCAAAGAGAAAGGAAAAATTGAAATCGCATATGACCCCTTTAAATCTCAAACCACGTATCAACCCTTGTCTCATTCACATAACAGTAGTTTCCTAACTAGCTACATTCTAAAAAATAAATATTTCAAGTTTGTTGCCACACTATAATGCTATTAAAGGGATAGTTCACCCAAAAAGTGAAATTCTGTTCACTCATTACTCACCCTCCATGTCGATCCATCCCAAACCTGAATTACTTTCTTTAGTCTGTGGAAAATAAAATCTTTTTTTTTTTTTTAATGTTGTGTTTTGAAAATGCATTTCCCTTCCATGTTCCACAGAAGAAAGAATGAATAATTTAAAAAAGGCTTCACTTTTAGGTGAACTGCCCCTTTAAGACATTACCTAAATGTTTGCATTTTTATTTCTTACATTATCATGAGGCAGATCATGCCATCAATGTCAAAAGAAAACATTAGAATCTGTCCATTTCATCTAATCTATCTGACCTCTTCACACTCAGCAGACCTGGCAGCAGCATTGCTCGCAGAGCTGTAATATATTTAACATTGTGCTGACATAGACTGGCTGGTCTCTGACTCTGCGCTGATGCAAAGCTAGACAACAGAAATAATAGAGCTTTAACTTTCACAATCAGACTACTCAGTGAAATCAAGACCCGCCAGAAGCTTTAAAAATGTTTTCATCCCTGATGCAGCTAGAATATTTAATACGAGAGAAACAGACAAATGAGAAAATGAGAAAAAGCAGTGATTTCTGCTACAGTGGGCATCCTGAGACACATGCTGATGGAAAAGAAGATTAATGATCTAAATAATTAAAAAGGAATTGGCACAGCTTAGTATAAGCAACACTGCAGTATGCTCCTCATAATAAGCAACTCAATCCTTCACCATATTGACATGAACTTCATTTTTGCACTCGGGGTTGGCTGGGTGATGAAAACGAACAAAACAGACCAGTGTAGTTATTGTAGTAAAACCATTAAAAAAAAACATGTTCATTAATTAAAATAAAGCTGAAATAAAAAATAAATAAATATTATTTGAAAAACTAAATGTAAGTAAAAGAAAACTAAATGCAAGTAAAAATGATAAAAGCTCATTAAACAGTCAAATTATATTATTAATAAATAACAATATTATGAATTAATAAACAGGGATCTAATACATTTTTTGGGGAAAATGTGCAGTCGCTGAGTCAGTATCGGGACAGTGGTCTCAACTCCCTCTGGTGCAGTGTGAGTCATAACGTAGAGCAGAAAACTAAATGCAAGTAAAAATGATAAAAGCTCATTAAACAGTCAAATTATATTATTAATAAATAACAATATTATGAATTAATAAACAGGGATCTAATACATTTTTTGGGGGAAAATGTGCAGTCGCTGAGTCAGTATCGGGACAGTGGTCTCAACTCCCTCTGGTGCAGTGTGAGTCATAACGTAGAGTGCAGCTGTGAGATCTATCGGTTTGAACTCTGCACCGACGCAGAAGACTACATTCTCAGTCTCTCTCATATTTTAAATCATCAGCAAACTCTATCATATCAAATAAATGAATTAATATTCAGATCATTAATCAAATGGAAAATGAACTTTTATAGCTTACATTGCATGATTTGGAGCACAAATCCTGGGTAATGGCTCTTTTGGCTATAGTGTGTGGCTTATAAATTAAGCAGAAATGCCTGAAGAAAGAGCCTACTTCTCTTTGGAAAACACATGTGAAAGCAAGCATATTTAAGGATAAAATGTCATGATGCTAGACTTGCCACATACACAAAAATACAGATCTAAAAATCTTAATTGCTTAGAAAAAGAACACTGAATTTGCATCAGGAAGAATAAAGATAATATATTTTGATGAGGAATTCTGCTATGTCAAGCTCCTGCTACAGCACTGGATGACCTCTGACTGCTGTCTTTTGAGATGTGCAGAAAGTTGCAGATGAGTGATTGTTATGACCTAGCACTTCTCTTCTCTCTCACAGGCCTCTTTCAAGCTATATCATTGCAGAAACACCTGCTCAACAACAGCCAAATATCACACACTGGCTTGCAGCTTTCAAACTGTTTATGACTTGAATATAAAGCAGATAATGATAAAGGCAAAGAACAATGTGGCAGAATAGAAGATCTCCTTGACAGCTTAGATCTTCATGCAAGTCTTTTCATACAGCAGCAGTTTACAGTGACCATGTAATACATATTAAAGGGGTTATATGATGCACCGCAAGCACTCGTCGGAAATGTAACACCCCTTACCATAATCGCGAGCTTCATCTTTCAAAATAAATGTAAAGACAGAGCCCGAAAGGAGAACAGAGTCTCGTGACAGACAGTGATGAATATTTGTTCACAAGTAGTACACAAGCCACGGTTAAGACCGCTGACTTCACTGTGATGTGATGTGATGTGTCTCTCTCTCTCTCTCTCTCTCGCTCGCTCGCACGCACGCACGCACGCACACACACACACACACACGATGCGCAAAACTCCGCATTTGAACAGTCAATAGCAAATACTTAAACTAATAACAAAACAGTAGCTGATTCAGAAGCGCCAGATTGTCATAGCAAAGTCAGAATTGCCTCCTCTCCTAGGTTCACGAAACAGTCATCCATAAAATGCATTGCTGTTCTGTTGTAAGTAATCTTAAAGACTCCAGACTCTAGGACCTTGGTTTGCATCTTTTCCACGACATTCTAATTTATTGAGATGCACCTGTATATAGTAACACCATGTATAATGCCAATATGGAGAATGAATTTAGGAATTAAATAAAATTCTTTCCTTGGTTTAAGTACTAAAATGACTAAAACATAAACTGAAATAAAAATAAATAAACAATAAATAGATATTTAAAAAAATTACTAAAGCAAATATCAAAATGATTAAAACAAACTAAAATTAAAATAAAAACTTTTAAAATATAAAAATAAAAGTTTCATAATATTAATACATACTATAAATTGTATATAAAAAACATTAAATTAACACTGAATTCAAATTATTTAACTCAAGAATAATTGAGTTCATCAGTTTAATTTGTAAACAAATATTTTTTTTTGTTACAGAAGAATGTAAATCAGGTTTGGCATGAAACAAAAAAATGTATAAATACTGTCAGAATGCTTTCTTACAGAACTATTCCTTTAATAAATCTGGTACCTCCAACAACGAAAATGATTGGGCCCATTTTATGTTTGCCTAAATCTAATGGGAGCTAGATTAAGATGGATTAGGAAGTGATAAGAACTAATTTGATTATGAAGTCATTTATCAGGACATCCCTCATGGGTCCTAAGAGAGCAGTGATCACTCAGTCAGTGGATTGAATGGAGCTAAATGCATCCAGTGTGGATGGATAAATGCAGCATGAATGCTCTGAAGTGAATCAAACTCAGTAGTTGTAATCAGTGCAATCAGCTTAAGTATATCTATAAAAAAGCAGTAATCAATATTACATTTATCTCACAAGCAAATACAAATATGAAATACATTTTAAAGGAATATCCAGTGACACCATGTTTAATGTCAATATAGAGAATGAATTTAGGTAAAGTGGGACACTTAAGATCCAAATGGCTACATCAATGTCATTCCATACTAGTTTAGGATGAACTAAATGGGATAGTTCACCCAAAAATAAAAAACCTCTCTCATAATTTATTCACCCTCAAATTGTTCCAAACCTGTATGAGTTCTAGTTGACAGTATTTGTTTTCATACTATGGAAGTCTGTGGTTACCGTCAACTGTTTGGTTACCAACATTCTTCAAAATGTCTTCTTCTGTGTTCAACAGAAGAAAGAAACTCATACAGCGTTGGAACAAGTGGAGGGTGAGCAAACGATGACAGAATTTTCATTTTGGAATGAATTAACCCTTTAACTCTTTCCCTGCCATTGATGGAATTTTCTGGCTTTCCGTGATTTCACTGGTGTACAGCAGGAGGCACTATTATGCATCTTCTGAAAGAGTACTGAATCCCTAGATCAAAACATGGTGAAGAAGAAGCAGAAACAAGCTATCGCGTATGTAAGCAGATGCATATGTTAAATAATGCGATCATCAAACATGAATCCTTATATAAATCAAACTGTGCAAGCTTTGGATGTGTTGATGGAAGCAATCAATTCCATCTATGTTTTGATCATCATTCTGAATCTGATCCAGATGTAGTCTTTTACAAAAAAGCAATTTTCTCAGCTTTTTGTTCAAAATGTTGCTTTTTTCATGAAACTTACCCACATTCAAGTGTTGATGAAAAGAAGATTGCATGAAGCTAGAATAAAAGTTTTTTTTTGTTTGTTTTGCTTAAAAGCAGAGGCTCTGTTCTTTGTTTTGACATATTGCATGTTCAGATATTCATACAACAAAATATTCTGGGTGCCATTACTTTTGTGAAAATGATCAAAAATGCTGGTGGTGGGTGGGAAAAAAAAAAAAAAAGCGACGTTAATGCTGTTTTTCAGTAATGAAAGAATCAATGTTATATTATTTACAGTATAAACTTTTAATTTTAATGCGAGTTCATTAATTAGTAATTTATTTGATTTCAGTTTTAGTTTTCATTTAAATAATTGTAGTACTTCAGCTTAAACCTATTTCAGTTTATTGCTAGTTACTTAGATGGTTGATCAGTTATTTCATTTCTAATTTTCAGCTTTGAGTTTTTTTAAATTATATTTTACTTCAGATTTATTTTAATTATTGATTAAAATATTCATATTTCCTTACTATTGTAAGAAATGTTAAGACAGGTATTGAGAGAAGAATAAATTTAAGTGCATTCACCCTACAGAGTGAAATATATTATTGAGTGTGCTCTTTGTAGCACCAATGTGGTAAGGAAATGCTTTGGACGATTGGCCTGCATGCTGAGAAGATGTAGAGCAGTCGTCATGGAGACAGCCATTCAGCCACTATTCTAGAATGTAAGCTCCACAAGTGGTGTGATTGGCTTTCCTAGCTTATGTGTTTGTGGTGAGATAGACAGATGGGACAGCGTGGTGACATTACACAACCACAAGGCAAGCAGCCTCAATGGCAAGTCTACTTGCAACAAATTGTATCCTGTGCAAAGGAGCAGGTGATAATTACCAGAGAGAGTAAAGAGATTATAGTGATGCACTATGAGACACACTGTGCAGTTTCACCTGCTTTAATATATTCGAAATAATGTAAACTTGCTTGGTTGTGATAAAGACTACACATGATGATCTTTTTAGATCTTCACAAATCCACTTTTAAGGACACTTTCTCTGCAGTCCGCAAGTCCTTACAGGGATGCAAGGTCATACTGCACCCTAGGCCCTAAAACTACACTGTCCATGTCACGACTCAGCGCAAGCCGACGCGCTGAAACCAAATCAGAAATAAAGCATTACTCAGGGCTAGAGAACGACAATTATAGGTTATGAAAACACAGCCCTAGATTAGAATAGTATGAAAGCGCAAAACCAAAACAAAAGCAAGATGCACACGCATGCTCGCTGCAGGGAAACATCTGCTGTGCGCGCACATCGAAACACCGAAACCCAAAATGTGTGCGAAACACACGGTGCAAATAAACACCATTTAGCGTGCGAATGTGAAATATCTTTTTGCTCTGTGCGTTCAGATAGGATATTGTGCCTGGCGCGTCACAGTCCTTGGTTTGTCATACACACGGGAAATGCAGAAGGAGTCCTTCGCTACAACGATACATCAGGATTCGCCCGTCATACTGCAATGCAAAACATTTGACATTTACCTGGTTGCAGCAAACCGGAGAGAATCAGCTTGCATTCATGTAAACAGCAGTGTTTTGTCGTTATTACCCGGGTGCACGTCCCCGTCAAGGACTCCGCCACAGCGGTGCTCCGCTGCTCGGGTGGGCGAGTCGACGGGGCGGGCGCTGTTGACAATGAGAGGGATTCTGGCGCGTGAGGTTTGTTTGAGAGCCTGGTGAGGGAAGACGAGGGTTGATATGAAAGCAGATGCGTAATATTACGACGATCTCATTAAAGGGGACCAGACCACTTTAAGTTGTGAGGACATGCGGTGTTATGTTCCGTTTAATTATTTCCGACGGTTAACATTTTAAAGGAATTGTTTTCAGTAATGTTCAGATAGTCTTAATGTGACCGCAACCGAATTGTCTTTTGACGCCCAATCACCAAAACGTCAACTGTCAAAACTGTAAATATAAAAAGAGAAATAATGACATAATGAAATATTTGTATTTTTCGAAAATCTAGAATAAATATTAAACACATTTTTGGGGGGGGGGGCTGTCTTTACATTTTAAAAGTAAACGTGGTTACAACCTGCAGAAAAGTTCATTGTACTTGGTTACTGAAGAAGAAATCAAGAGGTAAATATCAAAGTCGATTAGAGAAAAGTTAAATAGAAAAGAGGCAAACATTTTGAATAGAATGATGTGAAATCACTTTTGACAGTGTGCTCTTCGATGCGGTAGTAATCAAGGTAACCCTTAAAATAACCACCTAATCTAAAAATAATAAGCACAGATTTTCCAGGCATTACATTCCCATGGGACTCTAGTTTGCTTTACGTCCGCCTAATAAGATATCATGTATCCTAATGCCAGACTATGGGCATTCGAGTAACAGGAGAAACTGAGAGTCGCCTTTTCAGCACCACGGACAGCACTCTCCAATATCTTAGTGGTTGGATACTGCCAATAGGACAGGTGGCGATTAAACTTGTTTGTTGTTGTTGTAAAGTACCCAAGCAAAATAAATAAACAATAGTAAAAAATAAAAGACAAACAAACAAACAAAACAAACAAACAAACAAACAAACAAACAAACAAACAAAAAAACTTGGAACAGAATGGTTTATATTTCTATTCCTAAAACGAATTCTTTGGTCTCAAAATTAATGTTTTGTCCATGGTCTGCCACAAATAAATGATCTGCAATCTATACTTTACTTAATTGAATGATTATTTTCTTGTCTATTAAAATTATATAGCAATATACTTCATTTCTGCCTAATTTAATTTCTTTAATTTCTTAACTGCCTCGAGTTAATCCCTCGAGCTTTTATTTTGGCAGGAAACGACAGGAAGCCAAATTAGGTGAGTAATTAAAAATGATCATATTGTGTCTGTTAAATGGGACTCAATCCACTCTTGTAATGAAACAGATAAAACAGAGTATGCCTTCCCCACGACTCCACCTAACAAAAGGACACGTGATCATCCATTTTAATTTCTTTTTCTTGTAGTCTTTGTATTAGTGCCTGTGTTAATGCATTAAGTATTTGTTATGCCATTTTTTTATACAGGAAGCTGCATATTTCAAAGCACTTTGAGCAATAGGTAATTACATAATTCTTTACAGTTAATTCAGAGTCACATGTTATAAATTATATATAGCTTTTTGAATGAAAAAGATGGCAAATGTTCCCAGTTGTTGTTTTATTGTCTGTTATAACTGACAGGACAATTGTTCAGCATGTAGTCAAGTTCCTCAGAAACTACAGGTTTTGCAGATGGTATTGACATTCTTCAGTTTTTATGAATATATTATATTGCTGTGCTACTTGGATATTTACGGTAGGCTAGGCTTTATAATACATGTTTTTCAGACTGTTTCCTCAAGTAAAGAAAGCAAAACAGCATTGGTGATGTTTCCCAGTCATCATCAATGAAATCAAAACAATTAATTCAGAAGTTCCCAACGGTCAGAAGATTGCCAGCATTATCTGTTCTGTTCAACATGTCCTTGTTAATGGTTTGTTTGTGTGTGTGTGTGTGTGTTGATGAGCTGGGATAGGCTGATGGTC
>NW_015505866.1:131636-147345 GCF_001515645.1 Sinocyclocheilus grahami
AAATGCATACTTTTTAATGATTGATTAGCATACTCTTAATAATTCAGTAATTAATCTCCTAGTGTCATTAACTGGCTCAGTATTTAGACACTTGAATTTATATTTATGATTTCTGTGTGTATTTAGTATTCAGTTTTACTTTTATTATAAAATGCTCTGTTCATGTATGAACATGAATGTTTTTGTGGTTGTTTTTGAATGAACAGCCTATTATACGGAGGTAAGATGAAAAGAAAATGTCATCGAAACTTTTCTGAAGACAGTCAGTTCCCTTCAGTTTTCCGGGGTGGAGCAATATTTATATAGACGGAGCAAGATTCTTCATTCTGTCTATGGCGCATTGCGGTTGGGTTACGCTGTCAATACAGAAGACAAACCAATGCGCCACTGTCTCTGCATGATGGGCTAACGTATCGGCCCACCGTTAAAAATAAACATAAAGCAGAACATAAGACATTGAACTTAAGAGGAGTGCAGCAGGTACATATGAACATTCTTTTCTAGAATTCTCTGTTATTCTGAGAGTAGAAGATACTGGGTCACCAGATGACACTCGGGCCAGTGAGGGTCACCGCAAAACCCTGGGGTCGGTGAGGGTCACTGAAAAAACTGGGGTCAGTGAGGATCACCAGAAGACAGTGAGGCCACTGTGGGTCACCACAAGACACTGGGGCCAGTGAGGGTCACCATAAGACACTGGGGCCGCTGAGATTCAATTTTGAAGACACAGGCAAGATACTGTAGATGCTGATGTCGAATCAGCTGATTCAATTAAAGCTTGTCATCTTCAAACAATTTCAGACTCTATTTTTCATTATGTAGTCTGTACACATTCTTTATTTTGTGTGTGTCCAGTCAGGTTGAATTTACAAAATTCTGCACTCAGTTCAAAGTCAAAATTCGGCACTCAAAATTTCAGCTGTTGTGTTTATGTTCTTATGTACTGTAACAAACAGTTTATAGAGTGTCGTATCTGTATTTTAACCATAAACTCAACTCATTACTTTTATTTTTCAGCCATAAGTTATCTAAGTCTGATAAAACTGTCAGGTTTGAGTTTTATGTTGTGGATATGGACATTATCGAGGTCTCCAACCTCAACAGACAGTTTCTCTTTAAGTAAGTCTTTATGCACTTTGAAACAGAGATTCAAATTTATTTAGCCACATTTTTACTAGTTAAAAGGGGAATGCAAGAGTCATCCTGCCGGGAATGACAGACTATATAGAATGTGCACTGAAGCTTTACTCATCACAAGTACTGTAGTCTCACCCTCATAATGATAGGCAACACTCATGATGCGCTGAGATGTCTGACTGACTGTCTACTTTTGTCTATGTTCTCTTCAGATCATTTCTTTTCATTGTGCACTTCTGCCAGAGCACTGTATGGGGTATGTGAGAGTGCTGCAGTGACCCAAACACAAACCTTTTGGAGGTGTGTAAGTGCTTTGTTTTCATCCACTTACCTGTATTCAGACCAAGTCTGTTTATGATTTTAAGGGCCCTGCAAATAATTGGGCCCTGATGAAATTACTTCTATAACATTATGAAATATTTCTGCTAAATCTTAGGTGCATTAGATGCTTCACAATGAACATTTATTTAAAAATGGTTATTTTATCTTTTACTGTGTGCCAGGCAGTCATACAGATATCTGATTCAGTATGTATGTTCCATCTGTTTTCTGCAAAACAGATATAAATCTGGTCTAGGCTGCTCTTCTTGTGCAGTATGAACAGCTATAAAAGACTGGTTCAAACTTATAAGCATTAAAAATTCATAATTTGAATTAGCAGAATGGATGCATTGATTTTTGTTTTTAAATCAGCATAAATTTAAATATATAATTATTTTTTTGTGCAATAGAGTAAAGACAATGAGATTTTTTTGCAATATAGTAATGGCAGAAAATAGAGAACGGACAGTATAATCCTGTGCTCACATTATCAAATTGAATTTAACAGGGCCGGCACACAGACTGCCCTAAAAACATAGTGCTTGAAACTACAAATCATGCAACATTCAGTTAAAGAATGAAATTAAATCACACAGCTTTAAGTAGAAAAATATTCTAAAAATTGCATAATTTCTGTAACACTGTATTCTTAATGTATCATTGTTGCATTATTATGTTTGTTTGTCCTTATTCCTATTTTGAGATTTGGTGGTTGGCAAGTGAGGTTTTCTTGTAATATACTACTTTGACCAGCAGATGGTAGTAAATATTTGAAGGATTGAATTCAGTGTTTGTACTTCAGTGATAAACACAGATTTCAAAAAGCATTTATCACTTAGTTGTGAAAGTGTGGCTAATTGGAGCTGAGAGTTTATTTGAAATTAGCCAACATTTCTACTGTTTTATTTGGTGAATAAGATCTATATAATTGAATGTATTACTCAAGTCTGATATAAGCCAGAAAAACACTGATGTGATTTTCTTAAAAGCATGAAATATGGTTTAATCTTCCAACTTATTTTTTTTTTTATCTCCCCGAGTTACTTAAAAAAAAAAAAAATTAATACAGCCAAACCAAATAGGTGTCTTATGTCATTCATTATTAGTAACTTTCTTAAATATTTTTACTGGACTCTTTACATCAAGCTTTTAAAGATTCAGAAACCAGGCACTATATAGAGCTTTACATGCTTTACCTTTCTAACGTGTGCATAATTTAGAGGAATTTAAGTTGAAGTAATAAGCATTATTTGGCTAGAACCTTGTGGTGTTTTTATTTTTTTATATTTTGAATATTGCATTTGTGTTTTCACAAAAGTGGATTAAAAAAATGAAAAGGGAATAAACTAAGTCAGAGGGCTAGCTAAAAAATGGTGGGTGAAATTAACTTCTGATCAAAGAAAGGGTTGCCAAATGAGATACAATGTGCCCGCAGTGTCTCTGGCGAATAAACAATTTAATTCTTCTGCGAAGTTTGAGGTCTCCTTCTATTGATTTAGCTCTTGTGAGTTCTGCCATATCTGTGCTAGCACAGCAATGGGTGGGAAAACAAATGGAATAGCTAAAGAAAATTGACTTTTGCACAAAGCCAATCACAGCTAGAGAGGTCACTAAATCAACTCTTCAGTGTAAGCTTTCTTGGGTTGCTTTAAAAACCAAGTCAAAATACTTTGATATATAATTATATGATTAGATATAGCTAAAGGAAGGATTCTCTTCCTCTCACATTATGCAGTGACTATTTTGCATATGGAACAATGATTCTTGCTCTTCCCAATTTACTGTATTTTCATCCTGTACTTTTACTATTTAATGGTCCTAATACAGTACTATGTAATGATTTATTCAATTTCATGGCTGGATAGAGTTAATGTGTTTAGATGTAATATTAGCTATTTGAATTTTCCACCCTATTTCTGTCTGGCTTTCATACTGAGAGAATCATGGTTCTTGCCTGACCCCCAGTCCTTCTGATGATGCACTAGACTTTGTTGATTTTATTAATGATGAATTGAACCCTCAGTGCTAATAGGCTGTGTTCAGAGCAAAAGAAGATATCAGTCCTGTTTGGAGTGTAAATATGGTTCTGTTCAGAGGAAAAGCTGTTTGAATGGAATGGTCAATAACAGCCACTGATATGTGTTTGACATAAGTATGTCATTAGTCTTAGGACCGTCTACTTATGGATGACTAAGTGTGCCATAATAATATATCAATGTATGTCCAAAAATCGTAATAATTAAATCATGAAATGTCAATGCTAAAAAATCAATATATTTAAATAAGTAAATGAATATGTGTCGATAAATCCATCAATGTTCAGTTGAAGAATTTAAATTATATGTTGTGCATTTATTGACGTATGTTTTGAAAAATGTATTGTGTTTAATAGAAGAATTACTTAATAGCACCAAATGTAGCCCTCTATAATAGAGTCAGACAAAATTGATGTGTTTAGGAAGATGTAACCAAAAAATGTAACCAAATTATTTATTTAATTAATTATTGCTCTTATCTATTGTTATGGTTACAGGCATTAATCAAGGCCTTTGTGAGTTAGATTAGAGGATTGACGTTGAAATTAAGTTTGGAGATTTTATGTCTATTTGATCTCATTTTCTCAGTTATTGCACATTTTTGTGAATGCCACTCTCATGTTTACTGTGAAAATGATAGCTATGGAAAGGGCAGACTCATGAATTGAGTCTGCAGCTGTGGTATCAATTTAGTTTTTTTTGGCACTTTTATGAGATTTGGGAGGTCAGTGTCACGGGTCAGGGTGCCTTCATGGCTCCCTCTGCTGTCTGTGTTGGCATGTCTTTTTCGGTGGCTCGTGACCAGTGCAATCAGCACTGATCTGATGGTGGGGCCGCGTGGATCACGAGCTGTTTCTCTTCCACCTGTCACTCATTACCCCTTCCTTTATATTCTCTTCGGACTAGTCCTTGTTGTGAGTAGATTGTTTTGTGTCCTGTGCTCTGGTGTTGCACTCACCTCTGTCTTTCCTGCACCACAGGACGCGTAGAGAGAAGGACTGGCACTCTCTGCCTCGCTCAACTCTCAGGTTGTTGGTCCTGTGCGAGCGCTGAGTCTTGGGCAGTTATCAAATCATTTGGTCCGCATCACACTGCCGACTGAAGTTGGATTACCCCAGAGACTGGCTTGCTGTTTTTTGTTACCGTTTTATTTGTTTTGTTACCTTTGGAAAATAAACTTTCCGTTGCATTTAATCCTCAGCCTTTGAGTCCTCTGTTCTCCTCGTCCCATCACATAATCTACTCACCAGATATTATGGACACAGCAGAGGAGGATGAGATGCACCGAGCCCTTATGCATCAGGGTGTTCTTCTGGGTCGACATCAGGAGATCTCTCTCCAGCTTAACCAGCTGGTTGAACGGTTTGATCAGCAACACATCAGCCCTCCCGCAGCTCCTACGGTTACCCCTCCTCCCAATCCCGATGGAACTAGTAACCGTCGCACTGAACCGCGGCTCAATCCTCCTGCTCCTTAGTCGGGTGAGCCTAACACATGTCGCTCCTTTTTGTCCCAATGCTCTCTGACTTTCTCGCTGCAGCCTTCCTGTTTTCCCATGGAGCGGTCCAAGGTAACTTTCACCATCATGCTCTTGGTGGGTCTAGTGAGAGAGTGGGGAACGGCCATGTGGGATAACGAGCACAACTGCTGTTCCTCCTTTGAGAGTTTCTCGGAGGAACTACGCAAGGTGTTTGAACGCTCGGCTCATGGGACCTGAAGCGGCACGAGCCTTGGCGCTGCTACGGCAGGGAGAAGGTTCAGTATCCAGTTACTCGATCAAGTTTCGCACGCTCGCGGCATTCTGTGGCTGGAACGACAAGGCTCTTTGGGTGGATAACCGTATTGCTGTCCGTTCCCGGCATCAGAGGGGCGTGGTTTATCTCGAGTCCGGTACTGCTATGTCTGCATCGTCTAGTGACACGCCATCGCAACGTCTCGACTTCCCCGAGGATGAGCCTATGCATGTTGGGAGAGCGCGGTTGACGGTGAGGGAGCGTCGTCATCGCCTAGACAACCAACTGTGTCTCTACTGCGGAGAGGCCGGTCACGTGGCTGCTGCGTGCCCAGCCACTAGGCAGCGCTTACCGCTCAAGGGAGGGCAGAAGATGAGCGTTACTAGAGCTCGATTGCCCTCTGGTGGTCGGTCTGAGTTTCAAGCCTCATTGCTGGTCAAGGGGGCTGCTTATCAAGTGTCTGCGTTGATTGACTCTGGAGCAGAGGGCAATTTCATTCCTTTCCGGCTGGGGCGGGGTTTTTCTTCGTGGAGAAGAAGGATGGTTCGTTGCGCCCCTGCATAGACTATCGGGGGTTGAATGACATCACGGTGAAGAATCGTTATGCTTTGCCGTTGATGTCATCCGCCTTCGAGCTCTTGCAGGGGACTACCATCTTTACGAAGTTGGACCTCCGGAACGCTTATCACTTAGTTCGGATTAGGGAGGGGGATAATTGGAAGACCGCCTTTAACACCTCTACTGGGCACTTTGAGTATTTGGTCATGCCGTTTGGGCTTTCTATCTCACCGGCGGTCTTCCAGGCACTCGTCAATGACATGCTCAGAGACACGGTCGACCGGTTTGTTTTTGTTTACCTGAACAATATTCTAATCTTCTCCCAGAACGAACACTATCATGTCCAGCACGTCAGGCGAGTGCTCCAGTGGCTACTTGAGAATCGTTTTTTCGCCAAGGTGGAGAAGTACGAGTTTCACACATGGTCGATTCCGTTCCTGGGATTTATCCTCTCTCCCGAGGGTATCCGAATGGATCCTGCCAAGGTAAAAGCAGTTGCTGATTGGCCCACCCCAGATAGTCGTAGAGCGGTCCAGCGATTTCTGGGCTTTGCCAATTTTTACAGGCGGTGCATTCGGAAATTTAGTCAGGTCGCCCTTCCTGTGACTGATCTCACCTCCACTAGGAAACATTATGGTTGGTCATCGCAGGCTCAGACTGCGTTTGAGAATCTTAAGAGTCGCTTCGTTTCGGCTCCCATTTTAACTACACCCGACCCATCTCGTCAGTTCATTGTGGAGGTGGATGCATCAGAGGTGGGGGTTGGGGCTATTTTGTCCCAAAGATCACCCTCGGATGATGGAATACATTCCAGCGCCTTCTTTTCTCATCGTTTAACCCCCCCACCCCGGAACGGAATTATGACATTGAGAATAGGGAATTGCATGCTGGCAAGCTGGCACTGGAGGAGTGGCGTCACTGGTTAGAGGGTGCGGGGTTCCTTTTATCATTTGGACTGACCACAAGAACCTTGAAAACATCCGATCCGCCAAGAGACTGAATTCTCGACAGGCTCGCTGGGCATTGTTTTTCTGGCGGTTTAATTTACCATCTCTTACCGCCTGGGGTCCAAGAATGGTAAACCCAATGCGTTGTCGCGGATCTTTGAGGCTGAGGCTAGTCCCACCCTCCCTGTGCCCATTCTGCCTCCCGAACGGGTGGTGGCGGCGGTCACCTGGGGGGTGGAGTCCAAGGTCCGCACTGCGCTACGCTACTATTCCCGTGGGGTGCCCAGAGAGTCTGTTGTTTGTGCCCGAGTCAGTCCGAACTAGCATCCTACAGTGGGGCCACTTGTCCAAACTAGCTTGCCACCCAGGAGCGACTCGTACCTGCATGTTGATCAAGCAGCATTTTTGGTGGCCGTCCATGGCGCGGGATGCTCGTCAGTTCTTGTCGGCCTGTACGGTTTGTGCTGCGGGGCAGTGTTAATTTTGACAGCAAATTTTTATTTAGTTTTAGTCATAGTCTTTCGCCTAAAATGCTATTTAGTTTTAGTCATATTTTAGTAATCTGAATTCTTTTTAGTTTTAGTCTAGTTTTAGTCGACTAAATATCATAAGATTTTAGTCGACTAAATCTACAGTAAATTTAGTCGGCTAAAATCTAATGGGTTTATTAAGCATTTCTCTAAAATTTCCAAACTCATTATATAGGTTGATAAAACCACTTCTCACAAAGAACAAGAACATTGTCTACTTTTTAATGAAATACCAATGGTTATATAGGCTAATTATGCATTCTTTATAGCAACTTGTTTGTTTACATATTCTTCATTCTTTCAAGCAGACATATTTATTTCTATAAATAAATCTAGATTAATCTTTAAGGCTACTAAAGTTTTTCAGTCAAGAGCAGTGCGTGATTTTCTGTCTTTCTGTTGTTTCTTGATTAACATCAATGACTCGGACAATAGCAACTAAATTAGGCTGCTGTACCTTTAAAATCCAATTGCACAGCTGCAATGGATGCAATGTACTGATACATGTTCTCCCTACTGTTTACGTTCACTTAAGACGTAATCAACTGTGTTTACGTGAATACTCTTCAAAACGGACAATTCGACATCATTTTGTGTGTACTTTTCCGTTCATGCGACGCGAAAGAGTACTCGCGTGCTGTGAGACGCGCTTTGTGTGTACAGTGTCTGCGCTCAGAAAACCGGACCGAATTGAGTTCTCTCTTGCGGCGTCAGATTTATCCATATGTCTGCTCTTCTCTTACTCCCACATATTGACATTTTTTGAACGTTTTATGCGACGTGCAGCAAGTGTATTTTAGCTTATGTCCCGCCGGTGGGTTCATATGTACGCATAACCTCAGAGCCACGCAGCAGATTCGTTCTGAATGAATCTCATCCCAAATCGTCCCTCCCTAACATTTTCATCTCGTTTTTATTTAACGATAAGCGTTTTATTAAATATAACATTGTTCTCTTGAGTGGTGGGCTGAAAAGCATTCCCACTGAGTCATAGACAGAAATGCTGGAAAAGTGGTGCTAGAAAAGAACAGGGCTATAACATAGTTAGGCAATCACTCAATGACATTTTGAAAATACCGGCTGAATTTATGTGCTTCACATCAGCTTTTCAGGTCAAACAGGGAGTGCCAGGAGAGTGGGTGACAATGTTCTGAACTCTTTCGTCACCCTCAAGAGCTGACAGGAGATTGTAGGAATACTCACTTTGATCACTTGCATTGATCCTCTTTGTGTCTCTGGTTAATTGTGACTGTCTAATGCTGTTGATCATTGTCTGCCAACAGAAAGCTTCAGGAATTAAAAAGAGATTAAAACTGGGAAGAAATGAAGGAGTGGGAATGCATGTACAATGACCTGGACCTGTGACTCATTTTGGGGTTTGTAATTATTACAATTATTTGTAATAATTACAAATAATTGTTGCAATTATTGCAATATTTTTCACAGGTCACAGGTCCATTCTGTCACATGTCCATTCTGGGTGTCATGATCACCAGCTGGAGTGCCCTTGATGGCCACCAGAGGGCACTTTATCCCAGACTTCTGCCACTCTATCAAGGAATCCCCATAATCATTCCCCATAATCCTCAGCCTGCTCTCATCAGCACTCATTGTTTGCACCTGTGTCTCATTAGCATTGTTAGCTCACTCACACTAGCGTTGTTAGCTCATCCATTGCTAAGTCTTGTATGTGTTTAGTCGACACTGCATTTCTAAGCCTCATTTCCTGGTTCCTGGTTCTTGGTTCCTGCCTGTCTTTGCATCACCCTTTGCCTGTGTGTTTGCCCTGTTGCTTGGATTGATTGCCCGTGCTATGACCTTTTGCCTGTTTTTGGACTTTAATTGTGGATTACTCCTTTAATAAATACTACGCCTGGGTCCTCAAACTTTGTGTACCTGTGCAGTTCCATGTCAGAGGTCATGTAGCAGACAGCAACTTCCTGCTGTTTATGCAATCATACAATTTCTTATGCAGCCATCTTATGCAGATGTTTTCATAATTTTTGATATCTTGGACCTGTGCATTTAATATATCTCAAAGTTTGTAATCATTTGTTTTTTTTAAAGGAATTGCTCACCCAGAAATAAAAATTAGCTGAAAATATACTCAGCCACAGGCCATCCAAGATGTAGATGAGTGTGTTTCTTCATCAGAACGGATTTAGAGAAATGTAGCATTACATCACTTGCTCACCAATGGATCCTCTGCAGTGAATGGGTGCTGCCAAAATTAGAGTCCAAACAGCTGATGAAAACATCACAGTAACCCATATGACTGCAGTCTATCAATTAACATTATGTGAAGTGAAAAGCTGCATGTTTGTGAGAAACAAATCCATCATTATGATGTTTTCAACTTCGAGCCATTGCTTCTGGTTAACATACAAGTCCATAATCCATAAAAACGTTTCCTGAATCAGGAGAGAAATATGCACAGATCAATCACCTTTTACAAGCAAAACCAGTTCTAGAAAAATATGTTGCTGGATTTTGATTTGAGAGGACAAAAGGGGACTTTTTTCACTAGAGGAAGCATTATAATGGATTACGGACTCGTGTTTTGGCCAAAGCTAGTTTAAAGATAACACTCCTTAATCATTGATTTGTTTCTTACAAACATGTAGTTTTTCACTTCATAAGACATTAATTGATGGACTGGAGTCATGTGGATTAATGCTAAGTTTCTCCAAATCTGTTCTGACTGTGAAGCAAACTCACCTACATCTTGGATGGCCTGAGAGTGAATTTTCATTTTTGGGTGAATTACTCCTTGAAGTATAATTTTTGTTGACATTTTGTATGTTAAAACAAGTTTGACTGGGTTGAGTCGCCACTTATTGTTCATTTTAAAATTTTGGTAATGAAGCATCACTAGTTTTCTATACCTGTGTATTAAATGGAACAACTGGTTTTTACCTTTACTGTAATAGAGGAAAATTATTTTTAGTTCGTTTTTACACGAATGACTACAATAATATCTGTTACAGAATATCAAAGGAAATGATCTGAAAGTAGAAAATGTATGAGGGGTTGGAAAATGGCTCTATATTGTTGTAACTATGACTTCTTCAGTGTAAAATTTTGCACATGAATTCTGTGAGAGATAAGGAGTGAAAAATAACAGGTTCTGACAGCTCGATAGTCCCTGGAGAGGACTGAATGTGAATTTTTTTTCAAGCAGTGGTCAATTTGGAGATTTTGGGATATTTGGCCTTTCATTATGTGTTGTTTCAGACTAGTGGCAGACAATCAGCTTATGCCCCACTGACCGTTAAGTTTAGGGGTGGGTTAGAGACTGACCTTCATGTTTACCTTTTAACAGCATAGCATCAGTTGCGGCAGGCAAACACACTGTACAAAAGCCATTAGAAATATGGATAATGTCCATTTAGAAAATGACCAGTGTGTTTCTTTACACTGGTTGCCTGTAAAATTTTAAATTGAGTTTGTTCTGTTGATGTTTTTTAAAGCACTGCATGGTATTGTATGCAGCCAGATCAGTCTCCATAGTATTGCCCCAAAATGTATTGTTGATTTTTTTATTTGAAATATGAGATTCTTGAGTCAGATGATTCTTCATGTTCCTAAAACTAGATTAAATTCAAAAAGTGACAGGGCTTTCTCAGTTGCTGCTCCACGCTTATGGAACCCTCTTCCAATGCGCATTAAATCTTCCCCATCTGTGGATGCTTTTAAGTCTAGATTGAAATCGCATATTTTTAGTATAGCTTTTTAAACTGATTAGAGTGATCAGGATTTCATTTTTAATTTTTGTTTGTGTGATGATGCTGGAATGCACTTTGGTCAACAGCAGTTGTTTTAAATGTGCTATACAAAAAAAATGTATTGTATTGTATTGTAAATACTGTTATAAAAACAATTTACATCAAAATTAGGTTTACTTAATAAAAAAGGACCAGATGTGTTTTTGTTTTCTTCTTTTTTGGTCTTTATCAGATAGGACAGCACTGACAGGAAGCACCCCAGTTGGAGTCAAACCCAAGTCCCCACGAGCACAACAGCAATACACATTTCCCCCAATTTGCAGTACTTCTTCATTGAGATAGAACACCTTCAGTTCATATTTCCCTAAATTAATTTTTTTACACATACATTGTGAGAATGTCAAAAGAAGCTTTCATTTTTGGCACCACAGGGGTTAAACTTATAGCACTGTAATTAAATCTCAGGCATTTCATGGAATGCACTTTGGTCAACAGCAGTTGTTTTAAATGTGCTATACAAAAAAATGTATTGTATTGTATTGTAAATACTGTTATAAAAACAATTTACATCAAAATTAGGTTTACTTAATAAAAAAGGACCAGATGTGTTTTTGTTTTCTTCTTTTTTGGTCTTTATCAGATAGGACAGCACTGACAGGAAGCACCCCAGTTGGAGTCAAACCCAAGTCCCCACGAGCACAACAGCAATACACATTTCCCCCAATTTGCAGTACTTCTTCATTGAGATAGAACACCTTCAGTTCATATTTCCCTAAATTAATTTTTTTACACATACATTGTGAGAATGTCAAAAGAAGCTTTCATTTTTGGCACCACAGGGGTTAAACTTCTAGCACTGTAATTAAATCTCAGGCATTTCATGTGAATATGCCACTGTTTCATGCCAATCATAAATCAAACCCAGACCCTTCCTACCCATTGCTTCCAACCAAAATAGCCTCATCCTCAGAAAATATCCCTCTTTCATTTCTCTCCCCTTTGTTTCTAGTGGCAGTGAAAGGGCCTATTTTCAAATCTATAATTTCTTAGGGTAATTTACAGTGTGCATTAATGCAGCATGTCCTGTTGATGCATTTTGATTTTCGTCAGCGTTTATTTGAGGCTCCTTTCACAGTGGTGTAATTAGACACATGGGGGATGAAGTACTTCAGTGCTGTCTGCTCTAATTCCCTCCCTCCCCGGCCATTTGCATGCATGCTTTTGAAGGGTCCTTTGAGACCCCGGGGCCACAATAGTATCATGAGCATGGCATCTTTGGTAGTGTGTGCTTTATGTGTGTGCTTGTGTAGCCCGGAGTATCGTGGAAAGAAATTGAGAATGGAGTTAACATACTGATGTCATAAGGCTTGGGGTCTCGACAGCATTGTGATATGGACGCTGATGCGGTCGGTAATTGGTATTTCTCTCAGAGGTGTTTGAAGCAGCAGGAGGTCAGCCGTCTTTGCTTTCAGAGAAAGTGGCTCTCAGATGACCCAGAGGCTAGATGAGCTATTGAGCATTCTGTACATGTGTGCTGGTAATGAGGTGGCAATCTGCAGTAAACTATGTCAACATGTCCTTTGCTTATGGTTGTTATTAGAGTTATAAGTCATGTGTTTTAAGATCTGTGTCCAAGTGTGTGCCTTGTATTTCTTTCTGTCGTTTGGTGACATTGACTAGTTCCCAGGCTCACCTGGAGCATGGTTTTAGAAAGACATTATAGTAGCAAAAGTGTTAAAGGGTTTACATGGAGGATTGGTTAAAGATCGTCATCATAATTTAGAAGGAAGTTCAGGGAATAATGTAAAAGACTAGTCTAACATTGTATGACCATATTCATTTAGAGAGACACTCTCCTTTTGTATTTAATCTGACTAAATAACATAACTTGACTGCTGGCTCATCTGTAGCTTGCACTCAGAAAATGTATAAGGTTTAGTAGGGTGGCCCTTTAAGAGTGTGGTGTGGATCGAGTGGGTTGTATGTTTCAATTACGCACCTATTTAGGAGCAGGTGAGATCTCAGTCTCTTGGTGTTGCGTTGTTGTGACATGGTTGTGTGACGCTCATATCTTCACTCCTCTGGTTATGTTAAGTTTTTTAAACCTCTAGGGTTTGAGATGGGAGGGATTTTTTTATTTAAATTGTGTGTTTATGGGTTGTTCGTTCAATTTTAGATTAGATGTGTGCATCCCGGCCATGTTAGTGGGCTTGTAAGTTGTAAGGCGCCTGGAATGGGATTTTCTCCTTTATCATATTGATTCGACAAAGATTTGTGGGGGGGAGAAAGAAGTAAATAAACCAAAGGATACATTTCTGGTTGTTGTTTTGCAGAGTGTGCCAGTTGCTGCTTTGTTGTGTCAAAAATTTCAGACACACACACACACACACACACACACACACAGACACACACTCTCTAGCATTATTCCCATCAAAATCACTAACATTAATTTCTATCTTGGACTCAGAGTATTGATTCTGGCTTGCTCAGGCACTTCAGATAAAATTAGGGGACTGACCTCAACATGATACTCTTTCAGATGGTGGAGTGCAATTTATAATGGACATTTATTATTATACTTTAAATACACTGAGTTTACTAATATCTCTAGAAACTGAAAGTAGGTTTGCTCTTTGGTGAGCTTGAATTACAATGAACAGTGTGTGTCTTCCTAAATTAAGTCTTTTGCTTTAATAATCCATCAAATAAATATTTGAATAGGTCGACTGTTTAAACAGCCTTTTGCTTGGAATCCCAAATGAACTCTGCAAAAAGCCCCTTAATAAAATCCTGGTATTAGTGTGCATTTGGATTTAAGTGTATTGATTGTACATTTACTCTCCTGTTTAAGTACTTTATATGGCACAGGTTTTGTTGGAAGTTCAACTAAATTCAAAGCAAATGGAGACAAATTTTCATAGCGGACAGACTCTTCACCCCAGAGAACTCAGTAGCTCTGTCCCAAAACCTATGAGATTCATAATGTGTTGTACACATTGCATTTTTTTTTTTACATACGTTTTGCCTAAGAATTTTAAAACTCTGTCTCTTTCCCAGTATGTCAGCATTTTTCATTTTGCATACTATTTAGTCACATATTATATGTCTTCTAAATTTTAAATAACATGTACATGTGAATATTTTTAGACAGTTGTTAAGATTTTCACAAGCTACAGTAGTAAGATGTAAGTTCCTATTTTACCAATAAGAAACTATTTTGCTCAAACCCTGTTGTTTTGTGGTTTTGGTAGTGAATGGACTCAAAATAGTTCTTCTCAGAAGAACTGCTCTTCAAGTTGTATTTCCAGATTCAATCTTCCAACACCTCTAAAAATCAATATTGTTAATCTTTTTTGCCTGTTTCTCTGTTATAAATTAATTGATTGTCTCATTCCTCATCATATTTTGTTTATAAAATAATCCATTATATGAATTAATTTAAAATGTTACATGCACACAGGTATAGAATATAACAGAGCCAGACCAAATGCTTACTGAGCTTCTTAAAACAGTGCCTATATTACTATTTGGCTATTGACTTACATTCTACGAAGGAGACAATTCTGATTTGATCTTGATTTTAAGGGCTCTCACAGTCGAACTTAAAGTTGAGATTTCCCTCTCCCCTGTGATTTCATGCTAAATCTATTGCTTCCCAAATTGAAAATGTCAGATTCGAGCAGCGGGGCTGGTTAAATGTCACTCCAAATGTTTTCAGTGACACATTGGGGTCTGCTGAGGATGATGAGGACATGGAATAAAACAGGGGTCACTCAGGACTAGTGGTCTTTTTGTTGTCTTGCTTATTTGAGTCATAGAGCTGTCTGGATGGATCAAAACAGATGCATCTTCAGTGATAATGAGTGTACAAACAAGACTGTTATGGCTGAATTATTGGATTACAATACAAATGACAATGGTGATTATTACAGTCCTGGTGCCATGCGACATACGCCATTGAGCCAGTTAAGACAAACTATATTAATATAACATACAGTTCAGTGCTTCAAGAGATGGGAATTTGTACTCATATTTACATAATATAATTGCTTGATATAGAGAGGATGAAATTAGACATTTAATGAACTGTAGGCGGGCATTAGGCCAGTGTTAGAATCACATCATAGTTTTATGCATCATTGAATTAAATCAGTAAACAAATAATTAGATCTGCTAGACATTATGGAAATAACTGCTGATATTTTGCAAAAATAATGGTGTATTCCAATTTGAGTTAATGCTATATCAAGAGTTAATGGGTAAAATTCAGGTGGGAAATTAGATAAATCTTTTTCTTTGCTGTAGTGTTAAGTTAAGAATGTGTGCTGGTCTTGTTGTTGAAGGGCTTTGATAGCAGCATTGCGATGCAGGTGGGAAGCTAAGAACAAATATTGATCTGAGCTGACATATTGTTTTCTTGAGACACATTGTTGCATCCTATCACCCTTAGGGAGAGAACTGCAACCATGCACACACATACACAGGCTGAGACGATGAAATTGCCTCCTGCTCACAGCTCTACATATGGCACACACCATGAATAGGGTACAAATGAAGGCCTGAAACTCTTTAATCCCCCCCTCAAACAGTCAAAAAAGGAGGTGCTGAAACTTATGGAACACAGTAAAAATTTTTTTTATTAATTATAATTTTTATTATATTATATTATATTATATATTATTATCTTATATATATATATATATATATATATATATATATATA
>NW_015505866.1:147435-164053 GCF_001515645.1 Sinocyclocheilus grahami
TTTCTGTATGTGATGCAGTGCCGTCTAAGGGCCCGAAGATCACGGGCATCCAGTATGGTTTTCCGGCCTTGACCCTTACGCACAGAGATTGTTCCAGATTCTCTGAATCTTTGGATGATATTATGCACTGTAGATGATGATAACTTTAAACTCTTTGCAATTTTTCTCTGAGAAACTCCTTTCTGATATTGCTCCACTATTTTTCGCCGCAGCATTGGGGGAATTGGTGATCCTCTGCCCATCTTGACTTCTAAGAGACACTGCCATGCTGAGAGGCTCTTTTTATACCCAATCATGTTGCCAATTGACCTAATAAGTTGCAAATTGGTCCTCCAGCTGTTCCTTATATGTACATTTAACTTTTCCGGCCTCTTATTGCTACCTGTCCCAACTTTTTTGGAATGTGTAGCTCTCATGAAATCCAAAATGAGCCAATATTTGGCATGACATTTTAAAATGTCTCACTTTCAACATTTGATATGTTATCTATATTCTATTGTGAATAAAATATAAGTTTATGAGATTTGTAAATTATTCCATTCCTTTTTTACTCACAATTTGTACAGTGTCCCAACTTTTTTGGAATTGGGTTTGTACTTTTAATGGTCTGACTAATACAAATTGAGTCCCAAGAGAAACATAATTTCATTTTTATTCAATTATTTGCAAAACAAACTCATTAAATTTTAGTGGATTATAATGGATTGGCAGAAAACCATTATTAAACATCACAAACTTAATACACATTTAAAGTGTGATGAATAAGAAAAGCCTTTTGAACAATTTATTATTCACAAGTATTCCCCTATTAAAATGGAACACATCATAAAAATCAGAATTTTAGTCTTAAGGAAATAATAATGATACACATCAACACCAATACATATATTAAAATCCAGTATTAACTGCAGTATTATTTTGAACACCACAACAGAGTTAACGTCAACAGTGGGATGTACATTATATTGATTCATTCAACATCAATTCAGATGGGTTTTGAATTCATTTATGTGATTTATGACACTGAGCATGGAGGCACAGTCTAAAGGCATGTAAACTGTGAATCTGATTACCACTGATCTAAAACACTACAAAGTCAGTTTAACGCTATAAAAATGAGTTACAGTGCAGGCTTTTTTCAGGCTCACATAGAAAAGGTATCGATTTGAAGGCAACAACAATAGAATTACAATATAAGTCATAGCGAAACAAAATGAGTTTGTTTGATGTGCCACATGGCTGTTATTTGTCAGGATACCCCAGAGAGCCATCAAACAAACATTTTAACTTTTCTTACTGTGTTGGTCTTGTATTCTCTACAGCCTCAGCGGGTGGTCTCTCATACAGTTCACTTTCTCATTTTCTTATTTTTATGTTGCTTGCTGTACCCTTACAGCCCTGGCCATCACACCCGCAGGTTATGCACTCTTTTTCTATTCAGTATACTTCAACACAACGGTCTACAACTACACTCAAGTGCTCAGCTTCCTCCCTGCTGTGAATATCTACCATGTTCTTTAGAGTTCACTCATGATGGTTCATGTGGATGGATTTCAACAAGACAGCACCAAAATGTGGTCCATATAAATATATATAAATATATATATATATGTGTGTATGTATGTATGTATATATATATATATATATACACACACATAAAAAATCCAGTCAAATCAGGAGCCATGTTTATTTTACATGGAACTGGTCAAATCATGGGGAGGCCATGTTGCAATCACATGACCAGATGAATATTACTTATTTTATATTGATAACTACTTTGTTATAGAATACTTTGACTTGTGAATTAAATTAATTGTGGCTGGCCAATGGCATCAGTAACTGAAAATTACTAATTTAGCTAAATAATTCATCCACAACGCTAGGTGTCAGGTAGACTGCAAGTCTAGGACAATTAAAGGAACATTAAACTAAATTTCTACCGTTTTTTTAGTCTAATTTTGTATCAGCATGAAATCAATTATCTATACTGCACAATGAACTAGAGAGCTTCCTCGTCTTACTCATCCTCACCTCTAAGGCACAAGAAAAAAGCTGCATTCTCAAATTTCCCATTTTTCTTTTACTTCCTTTAGTATTATCACATTCCATTATCCATTATTATCCATTATATTATTATTATCATTGTCACAGGCCCTCTGTCTACTATTCTGGTCCATGCAGCTCTCTCTAAATGGTTCCCTGTGACTTATGAGAGTTTGATATAAAGCTAAAATCAAAAGTGTCCACAAGTCTGAACAGAGTTTAAAAGATATGAGCTGAACTTTTATTGTGTGCTGCTTTTCCGTTTTCCTTCAGCAACACATATTCTCAACCAAGGCTCATTGAAAATCCATGCCTGTGTATGCAAAATGATATTAATTTGCCTCTTGCAATTTTTGTGGCACATTCAAAGTGAAAAGTCCTCTGAGTAATGTTAAAACCGCATTAAATTTTCCCCAAAACAGATGACCCTGAATTTAACAAGCAATGGAATGGTATCGCAGCAATGGAAATTAAATGTTCTGGTGAGTGGTGCTAAAAGGTTAATGCTCTATCACGTTTGAAAATATTGTACCACAAATAGTAGTACACTATATACCAATTGTATAAAATTATTTTTACTTAACTTTTTTCTACATGTTTTAACCTGAAACTGAATCAGAATTTTGTGAATAAATTTTTTTTAATAAATAAATATATTATTGCAAAGCAATGTTAAGGTAATGGTTTACACAACAATCTAAGATCTTTTTAATTTTTGTGGGTATTAAGAAACATGATGACGATGATCTTTTTTCAACCAATGTTTTTTCCCCCTTTTAAATAAAGTAATACACAAACACACATCGTGCTATATGGTGTGCATGAGTAAATTCAAATTATTTGCAGATTCAGTTTGCTGCTCAACTCTCTATGAAATCATAGTGTTCTGCTTTACTTTCTCCATTATTGCACTACTTGTTGCAGATAAAAAGCTTTTATCAAGCCTTAAACCTAACTGATAATGGTAACAAAAGCATTTGTGAAATAAACTGCCCCTGTAATCATAATTTGTGTAAAAAGGAATAAAAATTGTTGTTTTATTGCTGATAGTGTTCATTTCAGCTGGAAATTGCAGTGAATTCTATGTTTAGGTAGAGGCATGTTTTTCCAGTGAGCCTGTTACACATTCTATCATTGCAATCTGAAGACTCTCCCTTCTCTCTTTGCAAATTGCAGAACAAGGCAGTGTTTAAATGAAGCTACTTTAGAATGAGAGAATCATTTATGCCCGTCATCCTGCACTCTTCTCCAGTTTGCACACAAGAGCGCTGCCTTTTTTACACATACACTGTTGCTAAGGTGACGGAACGGCGACAATGTCTCGGTGTGTTGCGAGCAAGAGTCACGTCTTTGACAATAGCAGCCTCTGCTTTGAAAGCCCCTGATGTGCACCAGTGAATGAAATAAAAAAAGGTGTATGTCCTTGTGTTCACAGTTGTTCCAGTGTTGGTAAATTATATAAAATGGATATAAAGACTCTGTGTATACAATAGAGACTGTCTGCAGTCTGTTCCCGTCATAATATTTTTCTCTTTTCACTCACCAAGATGGATTTATTTCATATTTTGAATGAGAAATAATCTGGATATACATTAGCTTATTTTATTTACTTTTTTTTTTTTTTGTATTTACACTGTTTTGGCACATTGTTTTTTGTGTGTATTTGGTGCTACATTTCCTCCCATAAACATTATAAGTGTCTCTGTTGCCAGTTCTGCAACATTTATAAGCTTCATATGGTGATTCAGTTGCATGGACATAATGAATTCTTGTAATAATAACTCAATATGAAAACATTCTTCACTTCAGTGGTCTCTCCTTGGCTGAGTGAAACAGAGAAATGGAATGGCTGAATCTTGACAGCATTCAGTAAATGGTTTCTTTGATGACACTGGTGGAGAAGGTCTGGTTGCTGCAGATGCTGATAGAGTGTCTGGTGAGAACACGCTTCTGTTTCTTATGGCGGCATGGCAGGATTAGGTAGCGAAGTGTGGAAAAAAAAATTTGCCGGTAATTGGCTGAGACAAGGTTGTACAGGATGGGGTTGATGGCCGAGCTGACATAAAAGAGCACATTGGTGCACATGTAGAAGTAGTGGTAGAAATCGAAGAGAGCACTGTGGATGAGAAAAAATACAGTTTGTTGGTACAGCATTATCATGCATATAAAAATATTTTTTTATTTGAACCAGAGTCATGGATATTATTATTACACAGAACCAATATATTATTGTAAAACAATGTAAAGGTAATGGTTTATCCAAAAATTTAAAATTCTGTTTCAATTACAATTTGTAATTTTATAATTTATTTAGGGCCCGAGCACCAATGGTGCGAGGACCCTCTTGGAATAGTTCTGTTTCTTCTTCTTCTGCTTCTCCAAAGTGAATCGCATTTTTGAGGGCCTAAACATGCTCGAAAACTCACGGAATGCTGCACACACATCAGAGCTTGTGAAAATTTACATCTGATATGGGTTTCAGAATTGGGCGTGGCAAAATGGCTTGATAGCACCACCTATAAAATTTCAAAGAATTCCAATACCTCTTGGAACGAAGTTCTAAATGCAACAGGAAGTCATTTTGAATTTCCTCTACGATTTTTGTGCAGATTTTTCCACGTTCAGGGCTTGTACTTTATCAAACTCCTCCTACAGTTTTAATTGGATCATCTTCAAATTTGGTGAGTGTAGTCATAAGGCCTTTGTGATGCTAAATTGTGAAGATCTTGAGTTTGCCTCGAAGGGCGTGTCCCTGGCAGCCTGACAAATTTGATGTTTCGCCATGAAACAGGAAGTTGCTGTCACTCAGGCAAACAATATCCAATCTGCCCAAAACTTCACACATTTGATAGGAGTTCTGTCCTGAACACATGTCCATGCCCATATTCAGTTATAGTCATAGCACCACCTGCTGGCAACAGGAAGTGACATGTTTAACACTGTTATGGACTCCTAGCAACATATTATAAAGCGTCAGCAAGTGCTAAATAGGCTAGCAACATGCTAGAAACATGTTAAAATGTGCTAGAAACACTTATCTAAGTGCTAAAACACGCTATTGATGCAATGAAACAGGAAGTCGCTGTAGGCATGCAGTGTCCAATCTGCCCCAAACTTAATATGCAACATGCTAGAAATATAGTAAAGCATGTTAGCAACACTTAGCTTATTTGATAAAGCATGCTATTAATACAATGAAACAGGAAGTTGCTGTAATATATAGGCATGCAATGTCCAATCTGCCCCAAACTTAACATGTTTGATAAGAGTCCTGGCCTGAACACATCTACATGCCAATATTCAGTTATAGTCACAGCTCCATCTACTATCAACAGGAAGTGTCATGTTTAACACTGTGATGCACTATTAGCAACACACTAAAATAAGTTATTGAGAGTCAAACATGCTAGCAACAATTACTAAGTGCCATGAAACAGGAAGTTGCTCTAACTCATGCATACAATGTCCAATCTGACCCAAACTTCACACATTTCATAAGAGTCCTGGCCTGAAGACATCTAAAGGCCAATATTCAGTTATAATCATAGAGCCACCTGTTGGAAACAGGATATGTCATGTTTTACACTAACTCAAACATACTAAGTTCAATCTGCAGCAAACTTCACTTGTTTGGTAAAAGTCCTGGCCCATATAAATGACTTTGATATATTCCTCCTATATTTTCCACTTTAAATGCATATTGCCCACTGTTCACTATTTTCATATGGCCACCGGGTGGAGGTGGCTCCGGGTGCGAGGGCACTTTCAATGCTGCTTGCGACTTTAATTATTCTTTTTGAAGTTTAAAAGCTTCAGTCCCCATTCAATGCAACTACATGGAAAAGAGTTGCCATTATGAAGGTAAGGGTCTTTCATCTTTGCAGTTTAATTTCTGATAAAAATAGGGTATTTTTTACGTCACCTTCTGTGGGTATAAACTAGGGCTGTCAACATTAACGCATGCGATTCATTTTTAATTTTAAAATAATTTAACGCAATTAAAGCAAAATTACTTTAGCACAATATCTATTCTAACCCTTTAACTCAATTTTGCTTCTCTGTTTGCGATCAGATCATTGTAAGCTGCTAAACTCTGGGAAAGTTTTCAGACCAATGATCCAGTGAGCGAATGCATTCAAACAATCCGTCCAAAACAGCGCTAATATAAAGGAAACCAGGCTGATTACGTCAGAGATTGCAGAGAGAACAGAGTTTTCAGTGAATTATTTCAGTGTGTTTCGCTTTAAAACAGGAGCTCTGTCATATTGTGTGATTGTCTCTGAAGAGCACGAGCATGTGTAGTATGTGTGTGAAGTACAGACTGAACGGATTGTCAACACATCCCACCACAACACAGATGAGGTGCAAACTACATGTTTTCGACTGGATAACCAGTGTCTCGCTAAGTTTTGATGAATGAAGACTGCAATAAAGGTATAGACGATTGTGGTGGCGTACAGGAGTCGTACAATAAGCAGGCGTGAGTCCGTAATATCAATGCATGTATGAGTGCTCTTGACTCATTGATCGCAGATTGTATTTATACACAGGCACAGACATTTCTGTTCATTCACGTTGTTTCCACACACATTCACGATAATGTTTTGATTTGTCATGTGTATGTTGCTGTGTTTAGTTATTCTGAATAGATCAGTGTACTGTAGTAGATATATGCAGTCAGCAGGCTGTGGTTTAGGAGTTTTTGGCATCTCCATGTGGTCCTGTTCGGTATCGCAACTTGACTTCTCTAAAATGTAAAAAAGCTCCTTGCTGTTGCACTGTACACATATGTGACGAGAGGGGCGGGGCCGAGAGCCGTGGGAACAGAGCGAGGCCGGTGGAGTAAGTGATAATGAGCGACACCTGCGCCACTCACCGGTCTCGAGTCTCACGGAGGAGCTCCGGAAGGATACAAAGGAGGAGTGACGACAGTGAAAGATGAGAGAGGACCAGGCCTGGATTTTATTTTGTGTGTTGGTTTAGTTGTGCGCGGCAGTCGTCCGCGAGGGGCTGTCGCGCTATTTTGTGTTAATTTTATTATTAAAGTTTGTGTAAATGTTCGCCGGTTCCTGCCTCCTTCTTCCCGACTTATGAACTACGTTACAACATACTATACAATTCTGATTTTATTTTCCTTCATATGTGCTTATATGGGCTCCTTATATCATTTGGTTATTTGGTGTCCTTTTGGAGTTTCTAAGTGTCCTTTTTTGGAAAGACATCTAAATTTATCTTCAAAAAAGCTTGCAGAAAATATAGTTTTTGACAATCACCCTTCAGTCTTTTGGTTTACTTTGCTGGATATAGCAAATAATGAAAAAAAAAATTGTAAATAACATTTGAAACAAGATAAATGGTCTATGCTTAATTTCATGAAGTGTGTGATTAATTGCGATTAATCACAGAAAAAGGGTGTGATTAATTTGATTAAAAATTTTAATCTGTTGACAGCCCTAGTATAAACAAACATGATGACGATGATCTTCATTCAACCGATCCTTTTTTCCCTTTACATAAAATAACACACAGACACACATCATGCTATATGGTGTACTTGTAATTATTTGTAAATTCAGTTTGCTACTCAGCTCTCAAAGACATCTCAGTGTTCAGCTTTACTTCTCTCTCCATTATTGCACTACATAAAAAGCTTTTATTAAACCGGAAGCAATTTTTGCTAATGGCTGTAGATGACTCATGGTTAGTTCATATCTATTTTATCTTTCCCCTAAAACATGCTTTTTCTCTCTGTCTTAATTTGCCTACAACATTCAGAAATCCTTATCTATTATGTCATATAATATTTTTAAATAAATTAATACTTTTATTCAGCAAGGATGCATAATAACATTGTTCAAAAGTTACAGTAAAGACATTTACATTGTGAGAAAAGATTTCTATTTAAAATATATGCTGTTCTTTTGAACATTCTTTTGAAATATTTTGATCAAATAAATGCATTTTTTGTGAGCATAAGTGACTTTCTTTCAAATACATTGGAAAAAAAACTAATTTTAACCCTAAATTTTTGTACATAAAATGTTTATGTATATGCTATGTCCCATGCAAATTGAAATCTGCTTGTTTGTGATGACTTTGATGTGCTGTATGTAATTATTTTGAACGTTTTGTTGTGCTGAAATAGAGAGCAATTTTCCCAGGAATGGAAGAGAGAAATAAAGATTTTGCATAGAGATTTGAGTGTGTGTGAGTAATATTAATGTGAAATGCTTCAAATGAAGCTGACCTGCCCCAGCGCAATCTCATGAACAATCTTATATCCCTTGGGCTCCTGTCTCGTCGTCACATACAAAAAACTTTCAACTTTCCCTTGGGGCTGATAAAAATCTATACCCCAGCCAATCAAATTAGGGCTTGATGTTTTCTAAAAGCTCTTACAATTTTTGTGTGGAACATACATCAGGCATTTTATAAACAGTCTGTGGCCATGCCATCTAAGCTAGTAACAATGCCTGACCTTAATGACCTTAATATCTGCCCATTCATCTGCTAATAAAAAGCACTAGCTATATTTCTGAAACCCTGCAGAGGAAAGAAAAAAAAACACATCAGATGGCTTAGGAAATAAGAGTTTGCCTCTGATGACTTATGAGACTGATGTCTGCCCTTTAGCTCTCCATATATGCATTCTACACTTATATTTTATTTAAAATGTAATGCTTTTATCATAAATTCAGTCTTCACAAGACACTTCATAAATACATTTAAAATATGAAAACTATTATTTAAGCTTGAAGTCCTTTAAAGTATGAATAATGAGTATAATAATTCATATGCAATGTATCTTTAAAGATAATATTTATTTGGTCATCTGGGTGAAGCTTTTGTTTTCCCTAAGGCAACAATGATGATGAGCCCTGCATGAGAAAAAGCTAAACGGCACTTAGACTGGGAAGAATCATAAATCTGACAGACTGATCTTTTTCTGTGATTTTAATGAAAGATGAATGAATTCAGTGGCTGTATAGGAGGTTGAGAATATTATACAGCAACCAGAGTTATTCTGCAGCAGTTTAGTTTGTAATATTGAAATACATGCATGCAAGACTCGCATGTCCTAATCTCTTCTCATAGTTTTCTTATAAATTAAAAGACCTTAAATAAATAAAAATAAACTGGTAGATTGTCATTAGGAGGCTCGTATTCATCCATAACATCCACATTTTTATTTTGACACATTTGCCATCATATTGATTCTTTATGAAAACCTTAATGCTGCCTCCCAACATCTTCGATTCCTCTCATATCTTCACTCCTCATCTTCAGTTTTTTTTCTGCTTTACTAAAACTTCAAACGTACTATAACATCAAGCACTACCTCATCTCACCGGCACATATTAAAGAACTTCCGCTATAAAAAATGTAACCTTTGCAATCAATACATCAGCCGAAATGTACAGCTCTCATACCTATCCTTAATCATGTATTTCGTTTTGTGGACAAGCATTACTATTGTTACTGTTCATATTTAGGGTATTGCATTTTGGCATATAAGTTGCTCTTTGGTTTGATAACTAAATTGTGTGGCTTGCTAAGCAGAGGGGTATTGCAAAAAGTTTCTTCACCTTGTGAATGACAAAACTCCACACCAAAAACCCAATAGAATTATTTTCTAAAATCCTCTAGAATTACAAAGTAAGGGGTCTGAGCTGTCTAATCTAAACTAGTTTTGAATAGGCAAGCACCACTCATATTTCTAAATCTAGTTGTAATTATTATCAAAAATTTTCAGCAGGGGTTCAAATGCCATATTTTTCTGGACACCGGTCTTCCAATGAGGTGACACGTGCACTGAATCATAAAAACGTCTCCTCATTTATCAGCATATGCTTGAGGAAGCTCACCACAGCATAAATCTGTGTGCAGTCAGCCACTGATAAAAATCACATGTACAAGCTGACAGGCTGTTCAGATTAGTTTGCACGATGTATGTAGTGCTGCTCCATATGAATTATAAGATGAGTGTTGGAGCACATGGCACATATTTATCGATCCGGCATTAAATCATTGAAGAAAACTCCTAGAAATCACTACTACAGCCAGATACATCAAGATTTATGTGCACTGCTGTTGGTAGGTGCTGCCCAGAACAAAGCATTGATATGTGGAGCTATAGTTTGTGGTGAGCTAGCTACAGGCTATAACTATTCTTTTGTATAAGTTTCTTTATGTTATTTATAAGAAGCTCTTGGACTTCAGCAACTTTCTCTTAAAAACAGAGGAATTTGATACTGGTCAGGAATTGCAGTTACACTTGTGCATCTATAAGCTCAGCATGTCAGGATCCTGCCCTGACAGTCTTGTCTGTCCTGTCTTTGTTGAATGTATCTTTGTTTATTTTGTGCCTGAGCACATGGCTGTGTCTTTGTTTGTGTTGGCCATGTGCTCCTTTTGTCCTGCCACCTCATTTTCAATCACCACGCCCCCTTGTTTAGTCCATGTTTGTCCAATTGTGTTCACCTGATCCTGGTGTGCTCTGATCCCTTTATATTGTACTAATTTCCCTCTGGTCTTTGCTGGCTTGTTTTGTGTGAGCTTCATGTGCATTCTCCTTGCTTGTGTCTTGTTGGAGTTTGCCTTTCAGTGTTTTGCATCCAGTCTGGTTTTGTTTTTGCCCTCCTTTTAAATTCTAGTTTTTATTTGTTCCTGAGTTTAGTTAATAGCCTAGTTCTAGTCTTGTGATGTAGTTCTTAACCTTTTGGTTAGTTCTAGTCATTTATTCTCAGCTTTTTCCCTTTTGTTATCCTCTGTTTTCATAAGTCTGTTAAATATTTCTAGAACTTATTTTATTACTTTTTTCCCCCTTTGTTTTCTTGTTTATCCTTCCTAGTCATTGTTTTGCAAGTTCTTTCTTTTGATCGGTGTTTATCTCCTGTCTTCCCTGTTGCCTTGTCTGTGTGTTTGTCGAGTTGGTTCCTGCCCTGCTTCCTGAGTCCTCCCTGGTCGATGTGAAGAGTCTTCTGACCTGTCAGGCATTTTTGTGCTTCATGTGTACTTGTATACTTGTCCAGTAAGAGAATGCAAATCTCAAATTTTAGAGAAAGTTTTACAGTTGAGTTTTCTTTGAATTGAAACTTACGGTGTCCATTCAGTGATATAGCAGTACATTAGTCTTCGGGCATGATATGGCAGCCAGCACACCACAAAAGCAATGACCACGGCACCTGTGGAGCATAAAATAAAAATAATAGGTAAAACATAGTGATAATAAGCAGTACAACCTTTGTGCAATATATGTAAATGAACCGATTTCAAGAGCTCTGCTGGCGGTTTCGGTATGAAATTTGGTAGAAACAGATGACTCATAATTTGTTTCCTGACAGAAATGGATTCATTTCTGCCAATTTTACATGAGCCATTTATTTTTCTCTGATCCTTTACCGATCCCATTTCAATTTATCCAGGTCGGATCCGAGTCAAGCAGGAATTGACTCACTAATCTCTGTTGTGTCTTTGTATGAGGCTTTTGACTAGAGGAACAAGGCTATTGATCTCTTGTATAGTGTGAGGCAGTGGTGGCACACATTTGCTTCCTAAATCTGTTTCCTCACACTTTGTCCATATCATTTTTTTAGTTGGCTTCAACATTATATGCCTTATTCAGGAAACACAAGCAGAATGAATTTCTGTGTAAGCTGTATGAACAACCATTCGTATGCACATTGTCACATTGTCAGACAGTTGAATATGATTTAAGCACAGATGGCTTTACATAGCAATTTATTTTGCCTGTGTTACGTGAATAAACCCTAATGCAAATATGGCAGATTATAAATCATGTACGGCTGGATCGGATCTGCGGCATCCATTGAGATGAATGTGAATGTTAACATATTCCAGGTATTATTGACTGCCTTGGTCATGTTGTTAAAAACAATTGGCAGTAATTATATTTTATTGGGGGGGGGAAAGGACTATTAAATATTAGGGTGTACTAGAACACTGTCTCTGTTCTAGTACACACTAATTCATACTCAATATTTTGTTTGTTCAAATATGTTCGGAAGCATTTAGTAATCATTTAATAGTCAACTTTTTTTATATAATGAAATACCAATTGGTTTTTAACCTGTTTTTTTTTAAATAATATATTTAAATCTAATATAATATATAAAAAAATATATACATTTTTTATATATATTAATACATTTATTAATATAAGTAAAATATGAATACATTAATAGTTTTTTGTGTTATTTGTTCATTTATGTGTATAAAGAGTTTTAAAATTCCTTGTGTTTTATTTGGCCCTTTCGGACAATAAAGCATTTAATTTTTCATTTTAAATAGGCAAACTGCAGTAAAGCTATTGAGAAATATAACATAGTCAAAAATATAGTACAGGGATTTTTTGGGGGGATCATTTTTTTAACCTGTCCATCGATATTCTGAATAAAATGATTCACAAGAATGAATCACTTTTTCTCATGCTACATATGAGAGAGGACTGTTTAGGACAAACTGATTGTTAATGTAAGTTAGCAGTGGCAGCATATACTGTATATTTACTTCCTGCAACATAACTAAATATTCTGTTATATGATCTACCATTATTTTATGTGCAGCAAAATAGCAAATAATTTGTTGTTATACTGTTTAACAGAACTATGGATAATATAAGCTTGGCATGGGATTTTACATCAATTTCATTACAACCAAGCACTAGTTCACTTCAAGCTAATTTGTTCATCTCTCAGTGCCAAAACAGAGAACTGCTAAAACCATAGGCATTTAATTTCTTTCTGGATCAAACTAGTCACCCATTTGTCACACAGTTTGTGATTTAAATGGCTGTGTGTGTGTGTGTATATAATTGTGTGTGTTTGTCTACGAAAGAGAGAGATTTATGGAGAGATTCATCTTCCCTTTGAAATGTCAGCAGAAATGTTGATTCATATAATCTTCACTTTTGTGAATTATATGAACAACAGTCCTTGTGTTTTCTTCTGCTTTTCTTGAATGGTTAAATCTTGCCCAGGGTTCTTCTGGTTACCCAAATTGAATTTGTTTTTCTTTATATAAGACTAGAAGCAATTAAAAGATAAAGCCCAAGAGAAGGAAGCTGGAGACAGATAAATATTGGCCTCAGTTTGTTTCTTTTGAAAATGGCAATCTGTCTCAGTTATCAGGGGTTTCCACCACCAGCAATCACATTAGAGTGGAAGCTTTGTCCTTTCTTTTGATAATTTATTAAGATGCATAAAAATATTGAGCAGTAAAATAATTGCGAAAGCCAAAATTGCTTATCAGAAGTCTTTGCCCCCAGTATTTCACATTATCAAAGTTAAAAAGTTAATATGCTTATGTAACATTTTTGTAAATGTTGCTCTTCTCATTTCAGCACACTTCAGCAAAATGGCCAACTGCTTTAAGCAATTTGGCTGTAACTCTTTCACTGCGGTTAATTCGAATCCTTCACCACCACTCTAAATGATCTTGTTTTCTTTGATGAATTTAATTTTCTCCTCATTCCACCAGTCTATCTCCTTATCTTATCATTAATGGAGCAGTAAATGAATAAGCCACTCATTTGTCTAATTAACTTTGAAATGAAAGGCTGAATGAAGGCATTTGGGTACATGCGTGTGTTATGTATATATATATATATATATATATATATATATATATATATATATGTGTGTGTGTGTGTGTGTGTGTGTGTGTGTGTGTGTGTGTGTGTGTTTCAAAAGGCAGTCAGACTTATTTATTCTCAAAGCCTGGCTTATTCCACTCCTCCAAATAGTTTAGGATTTATAAAGAAACATAAATACAGATCAGTGGCATCTCACAGAGGAGGATTATGCCCTTTACACAGCAACAAACACACTGACTGCCTCAGACAGCGCTGTGGACACAAATAAATAATGTGTACAGCATACAAACACATGCTGCCTACACAATAATGCTGTATTTTCAGCGAGTATCAGGAGCTGCGTGAAACAAAAACAAGTTTGTCCATCTCATGTTTTTGTACCAGTCTGTGCTGATTTCATTTGAAATCAATAGATGCATAAATGAATTCACAAATGACAAAAATCTTGCCTGGTGCTGTGCTTTAATAAGACCTAATTAGTTCTATTATTTTAGGTTGCGAATATGGTAATTAGGCTGTGCTACTCAGTATTTTGTCCATTAAATTTAGCATCCAACCCACTTTCATTCTTGGGGGTGGGGGGTTGGGGGTCAGTCTTATTTAGCAGATTAAGACTTGAATTATTCATGGAGCTTGTGTCAGGCATATTTGTCGAGAAACAGCAAATGCTATACAAAATGGTGTGTAATATCTTGTGAGCAGCAATTACTAGCATCTGAAAAGGACCAGAGATGGCTCTTCCTCTTCTCAGTCAGAGTGATGCTTCCTGACACAGTTCTTGCACAGGGTCAATGGGCACCTAATCACATTGCAAGCCAATGAGAATAGATCTTCCTCTATTCCTTTCACTCTCTCTACAAATGTGAATCCATAAGTAATGATGTCTTTCTGCTTGCTGTTTGACTTTGTCTCTCCTAAATGCTGTCATGAAGTTAGATGCCACCCTTAAGGACATTTTTTTCTTCTTAAATAAGCAGTCACTAAGAAGGTACGGTAAGAGATATTCCCTCAAGGGTGAAATTTTGTTACACAGTTTTGTACAAAAAAAAAAAAATCTTATCCACATTAAACAAAAAAACTTGACATCAGGAAGAATGAGCCGAAAGAGAGAAACTTTATTTCAAGGACAAAAAGTAACACTTATAGATAATAAATTAGGCAGATAATTATAAAAGTACAACACAATGAAACAAAGTAGTTGCAGACTAATCATAAATATTCAGAAAAATGTCCAGATCATCACAACAGATGAACAAGTTAAAATATGTTACAGTTTCTATGACCCTTTTTTATTTATATTGAAATGATTGCTTAAATACTTGTACTGCCTATCAGCAAATATGTTTGTAATTGGCAAAATTCTATATACACATTCCTGTAACTTTATTCTCACAATAATATGTCATTTGTTTATCTTAAATATTTCTTAAAAGAAATCCTCACATTTTGTTCACATTTGACTGAATACAGTGATATTTGAGCATTATTTATATTCTATTAGTATTTATTAGTGTTTTGGATAGTTGACAAGTTATCATTTCTAATTTTCTTTTTCTTTTCCTTATAAAAATTGTAATTTAATTTAATTCAATTTTATTTTGACAATTAAAATGTAGTTTTAATTTAATAACAACACAGCGAGCACACATCATGAGCACACATTTGTCTTGATTGTATAAAATTTTTAAAAAGAAAAAGGTTTGCTGTGGTTCTGTGTCCCTACAAACCCCACTAGCCTAACTGATATCTTTCTCTTATTCTTTTTCATTTTAGAACTTTGAATACAGAACATCATCAGAACTGCAGATTTACTGCTATGAACTTCTCTAGATGTCTCACTAAGTGCCTTTGGATCCAGTTCAAGAATGAAAGTGAGTAATTCTGATTCTGATCTTTAAAAGCACTCCATATAAATTCAAATTCAACAGATGTAGAAGTGAACTGAGACAACATTAGATAAATTGAGAAGAATGGATAAGAGCACTCCCAACACTCTCTGACCCTGTACAAACCTGCCGGGCACAAGAAAGTGTCCTCTGCAGATTTGCTTTAATTAGAGTCTTTCAGTCAGCAATTTGCTGGCTCTTACATCAACTATGGATCACCTCACCCACTCACGCTGTCACACGGACAGATGAAGTGTTTTAGGGGCAAACTGCTTGATTCTTAGCAAACTCTACGGGATCTATTCAGACACTGCATGATCGGAAATGGTGAGAAGAAAAGGTTAACAACCTATAATGGGGATGTGGAAATAATTGACTGTAGTTAGGTCAAGTGTGAGAGAACATGCATTTCACTTGGAAAAACAAATGCTTAAAGGGTTAGTTCACCCAAAAATGAAAATTAGACTGTTTTTACTCACCCTCGAAGAATCCTAGGTCTATATGACTTTCTTCTTTCAGACGAATCCAGTCGGAGTTATATAAAAAATGTTCCTGGCTATTCCAAGCTCTGTCATTGCAATCAGCGTGTGTTGCAGTTGAACAGTACACAAGTCATCAAATAAAGCGCGCGCATCCGTAATAAAATGTGCCTCACACGGCTCCGTGGGGTGAATAAAGTTCTCCTGTTGTGAATCCATGCGTTTTTGTAAGACAAATATCTCCAGCACATGCCTCTGAGATATGCTAGTCTCGCGAGTTTGTTCATAGGAGCAAAGGAAGCAAAGTTTCCTTACTTTAGCAAAGGAAAACCAGTCTCCTCTTGGTTTATATCGAAATCCTCCGACATTTTTCTTTGCAAATCCTCGGTTTGTACTTCTAATTCGTGACCGGCGTTTTGTTTTGTTCTCTCTCCGCAATCGTCACTAATCACGCAATGCCGATGTCTTACGTCATCCGCCGGAACGGCTTCCACGTATGACAAATATCAGAAGTAAGAGAAAAGTGTTTATTACGTTTGAAATATGGATATTTTTCTTACAAAAACACATGGATTCGCTACAGAAGGCCTTTATTC
>NW_015505866.1:177365-224848 GCF_001515645.1 Sinocyclocheilus grahami
TTCTAATTCGTGACCGGCGTTTTGTTTTGTTCTCTCTCCGCAATCGTCACTAATCACGCAATGCCGATGTCTTACGTCATCCGCCGGAACGGCTTCCACGTATGACAAATATCAGAAGTAAGAGAAAAGTGTTTATTACGTTTGAAATATGGATATTTTTCTTACAAAAACACATGGATTCGCTACAGAAGGCCTTTATTCACCCCCCGGAGCCGTGTGTCACATTTTATTATGGATGTGCGCGCTTTATTTGATGACTTGTGGACTGTTCAACTGCAACACCCGCTGATTGCAATGATAGAGCTTGGAATAGCCAGGACAATTTTTATAACTCCGACTGGATTCGTCTGAAAGAAGAAAGGCATATACACCTAGGATGCTTCGAGGGTGAGTAAAACACAAGCTAATTTTCATTTTTGGGTGAACTAACCCTTTAAGGCTGGAATACACTATACAACTTTTAAAATCTGAACAGATTTTAAAACACTAAGCATCATACACTTACCGACTTTGTAAATAGTCACAGAGGAAAAGTGGCCATCATACACTAAACAAGTAAGGATTCACTACCAGACTTTAAATTAATTCTGATTACAACAAGAAACTCATGCAGAAACGTGCGCCTTGTTGCTAGAAGCTTGACAAATGAAAACAACGTGTGTTCTAAAATGGGCTGAAAAACTCAAACATGTTTGATATCCTCTGACTGGATGGAATCAGAGTCTGGACCTAAAAAATCAGAGTCTGTGACCATCATACACTATGCGATTTTCTATTAAATCTGTCAACTCAAATCTGCAGACTGTCTCTGACTTTCGGCAACTAGCGTCGACTTATCCAAACTGTAAATGGGGGCAAAAGTCGTGTAGTGTATTCCAGCCTTTGTATACATTAATACTTATATCCACAGACTGTATTTTAAAACTGAAATAATCACGTGTGCAGAAATGAGAAGCATTTCTTTTGTTTTTGTTGTTTTTTCAAGGGGCTACTAATGACATGAACACCTTTGTGTTTTGTTTTGTTTTAAGGGGGAATTAATGACAGCCCATTGTTTCACTTGAAATCCACTTTGTCAAAAATCTGAGGAGACATAAATAGGTTTGAATAGACATGGCTCTGTAAGTTGATATGTGTGACTTACATTGTGTGGATTATATAATGTTTTGAATAGAATTTTGTGTGCAAAATTCTTGTCAAAAAGAAGTAAGTTAGCATACTTTTAAAAGGAGTACTTATTATGGATAATACACTTTAAAATAATATGAACTTTTTGGACGCTTAATTGCATTTTAATTGTTAATTGCAATTAAATGAAAACATATTACAGTTTACATTTTAGGAAGGACTTAACTACATCTTTATCATTTCATAATTTACATCATTTCATAATTTCTTCTGTTGTCTTTGAAATATGTACTGACTGAATGCACTGACAAGCATTTATGATCAACTAAAATATACATAAATGTATTTTTTATTGAAACTTGAATGTCATGTTTATAAATATATTTGTAATAGTTCCATTTAAAGTATATTCAATTTAAATGTAATATTAAATAACAAAATACAGTTGAAATTATAATCAAGTACTTTACATGTTTTTTAGTATGTTAGTCAAATTCCTTGAAGCATGACAAAACATTATGATTTAGAATGTACTTTTAAACTTTTAATTTGCCATTATTACAAAGTCCACTTTTTTAAAAGTGGCCTTTTATTTCATTAATATTATATTACTATTTTTTTTTTTTTACAAGGGAAGGAAGTAATACCTATACTCCATTGATGCTGTAAAGTCACTGGCTTTTGTCTTTTTGTGTACAAAATGTATTAAAGTATAACTGCATTTTGTCATTAAATAATTCCCTCAGTCCAGTAATTACTCCTGGCACAAATTCACATCAAACACTCTCTTATGATGCAGTAAATTAAACAAACAGTAGGTTAAAAAAAAAAGTTTGTCTCCCCCATAGTGCTGAAAGCCGGTGTGAGAGCAGTTAAAAGTCTTAGACCAGTACACTGACCCTTTAATGGATGCTGCTGTCAACTGGCGAAACAAACTTGCTCTAGAGTCTTCCCTAGAGTTCATGTCTCAACTGCATCTCTAATAGAAAAATACATGTTCTTCCTGTTTATTATTGAGTCCAAAGTGACTTAAATGGCTTTTTAAATTAAGTTAAAATGAACAGCTATGGCAGTACATATTTTTAGCTCCCATCTATCAAGTCTCTCCCTTGTTAGACCAGCACAAACCATTTTATAAATTCAAATAACAGGATGAAATCTTAGAAAGTGCAGTGGGGAGTAAACATAATTTTCAATGCACACGTGCAATATTCAGTTTTAATTTTTCCTGTAAAATGAAAGAAAAAGAAGTGGGTAGATAAAATAGACCTATCCGTTAAAGGCAGTACAGGTACCTATACTCCATTGATGCTGTAAAGTCACTGGCTTTTGTCTTTTTGTGTACAAAATGTATTAAAGTATAACTGCATTTTGTCATTAAATAATTCCCTCAGTCCAGTAATTACTCCTGGCACAAATTCACATCAAACACTCTCTTATGATGCAGTAAATTAAACAAACAGTAGGTTAAAAAAAAAAGTTTGTCTCCCCCATAGTGCTGAAAGCCGGTGTGAGAGCAGTTAAAAGTCTTAGACCAGTACACTGACCCTTTAATGGATGCTGCTGTCAACTGGCGAAACAAACTTGCTCTAGAGTCTTCCCTAGAGTTCATGTCTCAACTGCATCTCTAATAGAAAAATACATGTTCTTCCTGTTTATTATTGAGTCCAAAGTGACTTAAATGGCTTTTTAAATTAAGTTAAAATGAACAGCTATGGCAGTACATATTTTTAGCTCCCATCTATCAAGTCTCTCCCTTGTTAGACCAGCACAAACCATTTTATAAATTCAAATAACCGGATGAAATCTTAGAAAGTGCGGTGGGGAGTAAACATAATTTTCAATGCACACGTGCAATATTCAGTTTTAATTTGCCTGTAAAATGAAAGAAAAAGAAGTGGGTAGATAAAATAGACCTATCCGTTAAAGGCAGTACAGACAGCCTGTGCTGTGATATGAACTTTATAATATACATATTTTGTGATAAACATACATGTGACTCAGCCTTCATCTGTATTTTAAAAATGAAATGATTTTCAACTGTTTCACTGTGAAGAGTTTATGGCTATGTTCGTCTATAGAGAGACTGCATTGGGTTAAATGAGAAAACCATGCTGTTATTAACATTCTGTTCATTGATCAGCACAATCATTGTGACACTGCACAACACTTATCATGATAATAAGGTCACACACACACACACAGGTTTGTTTTTGTGAAAAGTGGGGACATCCCATAGGCGTAATGGTTTTTATACTGTACAGACCGTATATTCTATTGCCCTACACCAACCCTACCCCTAAACCTACCCCTCACAGGAAACTTTATGCTATTTCAGATTTTTTATAAGCGTTTTGAAAAGTGGGGACATGGGGTAATGTCCTGAAAAGTCACCTTCTCCTTGTAATACCTATGTCATACCCTTGTCATTATACAAATTGATGTCCTCATTTGTCACAAAAACGCTCGCACACACACACACACACACACACACACAACAACAATCTCCTTGATTTGAAGCTGTAGCTCTTATAGACAATGAAGGTTTTTTTGTCCTGCATGTGTGGATGTTTTGTGGTAGTTTGTGGAGGTTTTCAAGTAAATTGAATGTAGGATTCCCACCCAAAATCCCAACCCCTAATACACAGACTGTCTGGAATGTGCAAAAACAAGGATAGTTCACAGCTAGGTGTTCATTAAACAATTTTAATGCACTATGCAGAGACAAATAACCACCTGACACAATGCATATTGCATTAAACATCATTATAACAATATAGCTGCAAGCAGCAATGATGGGCCCAAGCCCCTGTGGTACCCCCACCCCAGTGCATTTAACCCTCTGGCAGTCTGGTTATTGAGTCACAGCAATGAAAGGGTTACTCTAGAACTGCAAGAGTGTGAAACAGGTACACTCACAGAGAGGGTCTGATATATAAATATTTTAATGATCTATAAGCATTTATAAAATGATTATATAAATCTTTATTGATAGTGCAGTACATATCAACTCATTCTATGCATTTATTTGTCATTATAATGGATGGAAACAAACAGGAGAAAGATCAGGCTTAAAAGATTTTTTGGACAACCTTAATATTACATTCTTCATCTGTCAGTTAAGATGTCTTATAGTTTTTAATTTGCTGTTACACCTCAGAGCATCTGAAATTCATGAAATTAAGCATGTTTCCTCAGAATGACTTGTTCTCCATATGTACAAGGGTTTGAGGAGTTTGAACAATGCACTTCACTTTGGCAATGACACTTTTTTGCCATTACTTTACAGTTTTTCTCAATTGATTTGGCTCACTTCTCGAGTATTTTTCTCAAAACAATAAGTTCAAATGTCAGAACAACTAGTTTGTTGTTCACATCAGATTTGAATTTCTTATTGATTTTGGCAAATTGCATGTGTTTTGGCACAATTGTGTAAATTATTAAGTACAATTGTCGACAATTTGCACAATTACTAAATGTATATGGCTTGTCAATCAAAACTGATGAATTGATTCTCAGTGAAATTGTCAAACTCTTCACAAATTCTAAACATTCTTTCATTGTGTAAGCTATCACATGCAAAATTATCCATTCAATTATCAAAATCTGTCAGACATGCATGGATATTTCATAAATATCTGACACGGAATGGTTGTAATGTCTGCTAAGTTGGCAAATGGCTTGCCATTAGGGTTGCAATAAACATTTCTGGAAACTTTTTTGGATTTTCTTTGTAATCTTCCACCCCTTTGCACCACTACTTGCCATTGTAATGAAACAGAAATCAAAATTCACAAAAGCCAAGCCAGTCGATTTGGTCAGTCACACATTAAAATACATTTTAGCTTTTCTATAGTAAACTTACAAATTCACACTCCATGTTTTTACTGTGAATACATAGAGCAGCAGCAAGTGCGTGAGGTTGTCATGGCAACCAGATACATCTCACGTGAATTACTGGCGCTATGTCTATTTTTGCTGCGCTTTAAATAAACACATGGAAAATAATGCACTATAAACATGTTTGTCAGCAGAATATCAAAGTAGGCTTTTATTAAACAAATCAAGGAGTGAATTTCTCACCCACTGCTTTAAAACAGATATCTGTTGGACATGATTCAAGTTAAATGCACAATAGCAGGCACACCAACACTTACAATTTAGTAATTCTTACTGAAATTGGCCGATTAAGCAGTTTATATTATAAAATCTATGTCTAGGTTTTGTTTTGTGTAAATTAAATAACATTAGTATGTAAATAGACAAAAATGTAGAACACCAAGCATCTACAATGGAGCGTTCAGCAGATCACCTTTAAATAACTGTCCAGGTCTGGAGTCATCAAGCACGGCATCGGCATCAGCATCTTCATCCAACTTTATTTTGGTTAGGTCCAGATTTCTCTGCAGTTGTTGTACGTTGTAAAAAGAGTGAATATCCATTGATGCCGTGCAACAGGCACACAGTAAATATAGGCTATTATCTGCCAAAATGCAGATTTGTCACGCCACAACTTCTTACGCAAATGAAATTGGGAGGCATTAGTAAGTTTGATTTGATTTATTTATTTATTTACAAAATAATTTAGAATGTATTGAAATAACTACATTGTATGCATATTTACTTTTGAGTTGAAAAATATTATTAATGAATATATATTTTTTTGTCAAATCTTTCAGTAGCTAGGGTCAGGCCCCTCTACCCCAACCCCCCCCACTCACACAAGCTATGTCCATGTATACACTTGAGAAAACATAAAGGTACTCACGCAGCACCATGACTCCATGGCGCATTGATTGGGCACGGTTGGGTTCAACGGCAACACTAAGCATGGTAGCGTTGCCTCCGATGATGCAGATGCGATTATCCTGAGCAGACTGCCGAAACATGCGCAGCAGCTGACTGGCTATGACTCCATTTAATGCTGAGATCACTGCCATGGGAACCACAAAGGACAGGAAGGCATTCACCTTGAGGAGAAGGAAACAAGGAAAAGGAAACAATTGGGAACTTTTATTATATATATATAAATATATATATATATATATAATTTTTGACTGTCATTTTTTTTAATGAAAAACAGTTTTAGGTTTATTTTGAGACCTGTGCAGATCCTAAAGAACTGCACAATGCTATCTCCATTTAGCAGGACTTGCAAGGGTGTGTATGATAAAAGACAGGATGTCAGTTGGACTGAATTTGAATTAAATTGATAAATTATGTGTGTGTGAAAAAATTTACATGCATTCATTTGAGAAACACATGTATCTAAAGCAACACACTGCATTTTATAGTTTCATGTATTTCCTGGGAGTCAATAATAATGTTTTTTTTTCTTATTATTTTTGTAATCATTTATGTGTACATTGCAGCCATTATCATTTTTATCATTCTTCCACCTGGAAAAGAAGGTACATATGACACCTCTTGATAAACTCACCTACCCAAAAAAATGTATGTACACGGACACACAGTAATTATTACTGCAAGACGTGGGGGTCTCCTAGGTTTTCTTGAACTGGATCTGTCATTCCACTCTTTTGTTCCTTTCCTTTCCTTTTTTCTTTTTTGTGCTGTTGCCAAAGCAAATTAATCTCATGCGTTCTGACATTTGCACTGCATGAAAAAACAGAGATTTTGCCAAGACTATTGAAATACTCCTTAGCACTAATTTAGAAGAACATGGTGTTGTTTTAGGCAGTCATGTTAAATTGGTGTTCAGCAGATGACTGGAGTTTAAGAGCCCAGCACTGTTCCTTCCAGACTGAGAAACATAAAAGAGATCTGCAGAAAAAGCTTGAATATTTTTTCAACACATAAAAAACCCATTGAAGGGAAAGAGGATGGGAATATTTAAAGTCTTTAATGAGGAAGGTCAGAGAAGTTAGAACTAAACATGTTCTAGAAGAAAGTGCTCTTTTTTTGCTTGTTACTGCAAGGTTGGGCAAGGGCTACTAATTAAAACCAAATAAGAAAAAATATATATATTAAGTAATTAAGTAAGTCACTGCCTTAGGATTTCACCAGAGAGGGTTTGGTTGGTAAGAATTTCATATAATATTTTTTTGTTTTTGTGCAGACCTGTCTAACCATGACAAAGTACACATTTGTTTCCAATCGCCTGAAAGTTCCCTGCAAAGTGGACTTTGTGGAGTATTTGGTAATTAATCTCAGGAATGGTGGAGTTGTTTGCAGGTATAACACAAATAAGATCATACTAATATAGTGCAATTATTTTGACCATGGGTTGAAAGACACACTATGTATCCAAATCACCTTTATTGATTTAAATAAATAAACATATGATGTCTACATCCAAATATGCCCAATTTACTAATAAAGTACACCCTTGGGTTTGTTATGCATTGCAGACTAAAATCCTAATTTTGCTTGTTTTTGTGTGTCTTCATAAACACATGTGAGGATTCCTCTCTACATTTTCATTTTTTGTTCAGCATGAAAACTGATCTAACAAACATGATTAGTGAGGCAGCCAGTAGTTATGTAATGCATAATGAATTATCCCATTAAGGTTCTTGAAGCCATTAGAACATGATGTAACTCAATGTGTTAGAATAGAAATGAAAATGCTTACATAAAATTAGTTTAAAAAAGATGAGGTAAGCATATTAGTTTAAATTTAGTTTATTTGTTTACAGGGGCAATGCACATTAATAAACATGGCTGTAAATGTGCCAGAATTAGTCATCTGTAGACCCTTGACAGAATGTTAAAAAGTCAGCCTAAAAACACTTATACAAATACACATAACATATACACACACACGCATAAGAAAAAAAAACATAAATATAAAGTACATAAATATTTAGCTTTCAATTTAGAACTACAGAAAACAACATCATTAAAATTGTCAAGCACAATGATTGGCAGCTATGAAGGACACTGTTAAAAAGGGATGTCATATGAATATGATTTATAAACAGAGAAAGCAATTTCAAATAAGACACAAAAGTAATGTTTAAAAATATATATGAACTCTACATTTTATGATTACTGAGAATTCAGACATAATATTCATTTCATGTACTGCTTTTAGTCGCTTTACAAAAGGTTCAAACGGTCACTAATTCATTAAGAGCCAGGGGTGTAAACTTTTGAACAGAATGAAGATGTGTACATTTTCTTATTTTGCTTAAATATCTTTTTTTTTCATTTAGTACTGCCCTTCAGAAGCTACAGAAGATACTTGTATGTTTCCCAGAAGATAAAATAAGTTCAATTTACCTTGATCTTCAAATTCAATAAGCTTTCATCTCCAGGCTCTTAATGCATCGTGTTTCCTTCTGGAGCATCAGTGACCGTTTGAACCTTTTGTAATAGTTGCATATGAGTCCCTCAGTTGTCCTCAGTGTGAAAAGATGGATCTTAAAATCATACCGTCATTGTTGGAAAGGGTTCAAATACACAAAAGATGCTGGAAAACCAAAGAATTTGTGGGACCTGAAGGAGAACAGCAGGCAGTTTAACTGTTTAGGACAAAAAGGGGCTCATGAACAACTATCACAAAACAAACCAACAAATAAAAATAAGCTGTGGATCATCAACACAGTATTAAGAATCAAGCGTATGTAAACTTTTGAATGGGGTAATTTTTATAAATTCAATTATAAATTATAATTTCTCTTGTGGACTATATGTAAACGTGTATCTCATTCCATCTGGACCTCAGTCAATGAGACACCTATCTGAAACAGGCGAGGGCTTTCCAAGGGGCTGGCTGGGAGACACAAGGCTTTTGGCTAAAATGATTTTCAGCCGAGACACTCCAGGTGGCTGAGCAGCAGCGACCTGTGAGTGAAAAGTTCTAGCTCTGATCTGGCTAACACCAGCCAGTCGAGAAGATAGCCCATAATGCGGATTCCCATCTGCCTCAGAGGGGAAAGAGCCACATCCACACACTCCAGCAAAGTGTACGAGAAAGAGACAGTCTGAAATGGAGGACTGAATTGATAAGCCACCTCCTCAATCTCAAAAACAGTCTGTGATGAGGGGCTGTCTGGATGTGAAAATAAGCGTCTTTCAGATTGAGTGATAAAAACCAGTCCCCTAGGCATATTTGTGCGAGAATCTGCATCAAAGTTATCATCCTGAACAGGTGTTTAATTGTGGTCCGGTTTTAGGCGATCGAGATTGAGGACAGGCCTGAGCCCACCACCTTCATGGGAATGAGGAAGTAATGGCTGTAAAAGCCTGATTCGTTATTTACTGGGTAAGTGAAATAAATATTCTAAGTAGAGATGCTCCCTCTGCAAGCAGACTTTGCACTTCGGATCGGAGAACATGCAAATCGCTGTCTTATACCGAAGTTCGAAAAGCACCTCTGAATCGAGGGGGTCTGCAAGCGATTTGGAGCAAGTAGCCTAGTTCTATGGTCTGCAGAACCCAGGATGGCTTCCCAAGCCTGGAGCAGTACGGCAAGAGTTTTCTCAGTGGCAGGTTGCTGCACATTCGTGTGCTATTACAGCGGTAATTTGCTCGGGCTCGTGCTGAGTGGGAAGGACGGGCCCTGCATGAACAATGCTTCATTCACCCAGAACTAAATGGGGAACTGGAAAGCGAGCATGAGACTTCTTTTTGGGCGGTCCAGCCTCAGCGGGAGCTGGCCCTCCTCTTTTTCCTCTCTGCATAGAGATCGAGAGCTTCTGTGGCTCTGGGTCCAACGCCAAAGCCTTATGGCTACCTGAACCAGCCGCCGAGCAGGAGCGCTTAGACAGGAAGTGGCGCATAACCTGTGAAGGCTTCTGCAGTGAAGCACTTTGCAAATACATCCATAGTGGGGCCGAATAACCCCATAGGGGAAGACAGGGGAGTCGAGGAAGGCAACTTTCTTCCTCCAAGTGCAGCTTGGAGGAAAGAAACCAGAGAGTGGGAAGGGCAGGGCTGCCTTCATTGAAGAAGGAAATCCATGAGTGAAGCAGGGTGAGACTTGTGCTCTCGCAGTGAGAGCAGTCTGTCTCAGTGAGCACAGCCTCATTGTCGGCATGGCCCAGGCAACTGTGCCCATCTGAAGCTTGCAGGGGTGCCCTACACGAGTCACATAAGTGGCACTGCATTTGCAACAACACCAAGGAAATTTGCTCTAGGAAATTTGCTCTTTGTGATCACCGGATAGCTACAGCGAAAAGGTGCGCCTTCCCGCTGCCGGGGCTCTTCCACAGCGAGTAGCAGGCTTTGAGCTTTTTGCTTCTTGCTTCATCTTCGCGCTAAATGAGAAAATTCTGATGCATATCACTCAGAGCCAACATATATAGTAGTCTACTCCACCCCTTTTGGTGAGCTGAAGCGACATTTGCTCATGCAGCTACATGACCGTGAACAAAGGCTTCAGTATGAGAGTAAACAGGAGTTTCCCCATATGAGATCAATGCAACAGGAGAGACCATTCAATAGGGAACTTCAACCTGCAACGACCCCATCTCCATGGGAAAAAGAGTTCAGGCACCTTATTAAATGGACAATTGTGTTTTGAGACAATACAGATGGATCTGAATGATAGTGTTGGTATAATGGAGGACCCTGACCACATATTTGTAAAGGACTTATTTATGCACTGTGCAAATGCACCTATATGAGCAAAATATTCTCACAGAAAGTATATTATGTTTGTGATTCATGTTTAATTTTTTGTCAGATGTTCCCTCATTGGTGACTGAGGTCAGTCTGCACTGTGACTATCAATGTATTTAGTCTGTCTAAGAATGTCCAGGAAAAATGGCATTCCCATATCATTTCTCCATCAAAGCTTTCCAGCAGGTATGCTCACTTAGGCAACAGTGCACATGCACAATCAAATAAGCAAACAAATCATGTGGCAAATCAAATTCCACTGTCAAGTGTCTGCTTATCGAGGACCCTGTGCTCAGGTTCCTGCAGTCTTGCATGGATTAGCTACATTTTGACTGAAGATGTTTTTATTTAGTCTGGACACTGAAGAAACAGTACAGGCATCATCATGGCTCTGTTTTCATGTTTCAGACATAATAGTGTTTCATAATAAAATTTAGAAAATTAATATAATTAGGATTGTGGATCAGTAGAAGAAAAGAATAAAATTAATTTCATGAAACACAGACAAATTATTTAAATTAATAGTAAGTGCTTGCATTATTAATATACATGAGAAAAGAGCAAAATGAAGACAATTAGAAAAGTCCCAGACAAGAAAGGCATGTTAGGAAGGTTGTTTGTTTAATGCTAATTTCACAGTTATAATTATTCGTTTTTTGTGTCCAAAGTGAGACCACCTGAGCAGAACTCATGAATAAATTCTCTCTTTACTTAGCACAGCACCTTTAAAGGTGGGGCAAATGCAATTTGAGGTGTTAAACAGATTAGCTGCCTGGTCATTATGTTTTTTTTCCCTTCTTCTTTTCTTGTCATCAGTAGATTTCTAAGCTGCCTCACTCTGTAAAGCCACTGATCCCACCAGGCAACTACATCAAAATTAAAAACCCACAGATAATGGGAATACAACAGAGAGCAAGGAAAGGTTCTTATGAAACAGATGATAAACAGACCAATGGAGCAACAGGCATTGCTATGCGTGTTAATAAAACAGAGATGTAGCACTGCAATAGGTTGGAGTTATTCAATTGAGCTCCTTCATAATTTGTGCCTTATACACATTTGTTCAAGTCGAGCACTGCACAGTTTGATTTAACCAATTAATGACCCTTAGAGGCACTAATGAGGTAATTAGCTAAATCCCGGTCTGTGGTGTGTAGCCTGCAACCTGCAAGTGTGGCCCTTAAGGGTTATGAGCAACATTAAAGGGTTAGTTCACCCAAAAATGAAAATTACGCTGTGTTTTACTCATCCCCGAGGCATCCTAGGTGTATATGACTTTCTTCATTCAGACAAATCCAGTCGGAGTTATATAAAAAATTGTCTTTGATCTTTCAAGCTGTTTAATGGCACTCAGTGGGTGTTGCATTGCTTCAGTCCAAAAGAAGTTCAATAAAAATCTCCCATCCATAAAAAAAAAAAAGTGTCTCACACGGCTCCGGGGGGTGAACAAAGGCCTTCAGTAGCGAATTGATGTGTTTTTGTAAGAAAAATATCCATATTCAAAATGTAATAATCACTTGAATCTAGCTTGCGCTCACTGTTGTACACTGGAAACAGTTCCGGGGGAATGACGTATGAGGTGTGATTAATGTGTGATATGATTCCTATATGTATATGTGTTTATGTTAATATATTCTTTAACATATGACTTCATGTACATTGACCTAAATAAAACACTGTGCCACAATTTAAACAAGTTTCACTTTGGGGCAGAGTTTACCGATATTTACCAGATTTTATAACCTTTTATCAAAAAAGAAAAAGAATACTTTATCTGACTTTAATTATATACACTATATCTGATTTACATATCAGTAGTAGGGCTCTGGATGATTTGTGACAAAATTGTACCGATATTTACCAGATTTTATAACCTTTTATCAAAAAAGAAAAAGAAAAAATATGTATATATTTTTTTAACTTTATCTGACTTTAATTATATACACTATATCTGATTTACATATCAGTAGTAGGGCTCTGGATGATTTGTGACAAAATTAATGAGGCATGAAAAAGACAAACTGATAAATCAGTCAGAGCTTTACTAAAAACATTCAGGGTTAGCGTCAACCATGATGTTGTCAGAAATATGGACTGTTTGTGTTGTGTTTTTCTCCCCATGTGCCTTCCATGACCTAGTTTTCCCTCGTGTGTGACATGCCCATATTTGGTTTCCTTCCTGTTCCTATTGTGTTTCATTGAGTGTGTCTTGTCATCCCCTCGTTTAGTCGTGTACTTAAGCCCAGTGTTTCCTGTGTCTAGCGTGCTGTGATAAATGTCTTATCTCGATGCTGTGTGTATGTGTCTCTCTCTCTCTCTCCTGGCTACCCTGTGTTTTACACCAGTTTGGACTATTAAAGACTGTTTTCCTTCATCTCAGCGCTCCTTCATTCCTCCACAGTAGCAGTTGTGACAGATTTAAGGTATGAAAAAGAATCACCTTGTTGACACTGTCTCATTCTATCTTGTTTACTAACTGAAAGGTATCATGTTGAAACGTATCCTTTCCCCTCTTTCTTTGGCCTCTCTTCTCCTCTCTTTGAACTCTTGGCTGAGGTTTCTTTTATCTGTCAGACATCTCTCTATCTGTCAGTATCTGCTGCACTGATGTTTGAAGGTGTCTGGAGCAAAGAGAGCACCTGTGATTGCTTTGAAGCACTTTGACTATGTAATTCATACCACGGACAGGATCTTGGCCCTGTCTCAAGGATCTCAAGGCCACTAAGAATAAACTCCAAATGTAACTGACTGACATATCACAGATTCACAGAAAGTCTGTATTGTCACTTTCATTTGCACTACAACTTCACTCCTCCTCTCAAGTACACAGGCAGCCAAGCTCTCTGGCTCTGTTTTCCTGGCTGACCACTGCTTGTGACAAATAGAAAATATCTCTGGCAGATCTATATGAGAGACACAGATGCTTCACAACATGTAATTATAGCTTCATGAATGAAGTGTTGGGCAGAGGAAATCAAGATCTATGTACAATACCAACAACAATTAATAATAATAAAAAAAAAATTCAACAGTTATTTACAAAGTGATTTTCTTTTAATGGTTTTATTTATGTATAAGGTTTTTTTCTCTATGAAATGTTCCTAGCATATAAATATGTAACTGTCACAACCTTTACTTGTCTAGAAAGCCCATACCAAGTATATACAAAAAAAAATGTACAAAACAACCCATCTTGCACACAACCCGTCTGTCTCGCTCTCTCAGCAGCAGATACACCAGCCAGTACACTGTGCACTCTTAGCTCACTGTGGATAAACACATCAAGTCATCTCTATCTTTGCTGATTCCTGCGCTCACTGACATGTGTCGTCTTACATTTATTTCCGGGTGTGCTCAGGAGCAAATATTATATTTTTTTGGATGGGCTGTTTAGGCTAGTTTTGATATGATTGTTGAGCAGTGTTGGGCAAGTTACTCTGAAAAGGTAATCAAATTACTGATGACTCCTTTCAAACGTAATCACGTTACTGTTCTGATTACTTTATTTCAGAAGTAATTAGTTACATTACTAGTTACCAGAGGCGGACAGTAACTAAGTACATTTACTTGAGTATTGTACTTAAGTACACTTTTTGAGTATCTGTACTTTACTTGAGTATTATTTTTTCTGGGAACTTATGACTTTAGCTTCACTACATTTGAAAGACAAATATTGTACTTTTCACTCCACTACATCTCTATCAAGGTCCTCGAAGTAGAAAGTTGTTACTATGTAGCAGCTTTGAAAGTCAGCTTCCCTAAAACGTGACTTTCTTTTTTTTCAGGCAGTTTATCAGTAATCACTCTTGTAGGGCTACGTGAAGTGATTTCCCAGCATTTTGGGAACTGACCAGTTGCAAATGTGATATTCAATAATTGTTTTTGTTTTGTTTTTTCCCCCATAGGTTTTTAACATTCTAAAAGCTCTTTATTCCAAAGATACTACAAGCTAGTCAGTGTATTCAGCAGGTGCAATGTATTCTAAGTTGCGTCAGAAGAATTGTAAGTACTACTATGTTCATTGACATAAAAAAGGAAATTTACTTTTGGTACTCAAGTACTTTTAAAAGCAAGTACTTCTGTACTTTTACTTAAGTAAAAATCTGTCTTTACAACTTTTACTTGTAATGGAGTAATGTCTGACCAGCAGTATCTGTACTTTCACTCAAGTAATGGAGGTGAGTACTTTGTCCGCCTCTGCTAGTTACGTTACTTTTTTCTCCATGAAATTTACGAAATAGCAAGATAGCATGGAAGCATCAACATTCACAGCAAACTGCTATTTTTAACTAAAGCAAGCGTGCATGGTTTGGCATGGCAGAATGCCAGCAAAGAGCGCATTTATAATTTCTAAAAGACATCTCAGTTCATCGCAATCCACAAATCTGTTATAACACAATAAACAGTGTTGGGAGTAACGCATTACAAAAGTAATAATATTACAGTAGTAGTAGTGTAACGCATTACAATTCAGACATAGTAATATTGTAATGTAACTAATTACTTTCAAAAGACAGTAACTAGTAATATATAACGTATTACATTTTGGAAGTAACTTTCCCAACTCTGACAATAAATATATGCATAATGAATCTTTCATAATGTCTACAATTCGTGTGTTATACTGAGAGGACTCGTGAGCACGCACATTTCAGCACGGCATTGCTCAACGCTGCAAACACGTGTTATAGCCTACATAGAAACTCTGCATACGCTTGCACCTGTTAATCGTTTATATTAGTTCATGTTGTTTTTGTGCAATAGATGAATAACAATTTATTTGTTTTAGATATTTTATGTTTAGATATTTCTATTTTGCGGGAGTCCCGTGAATCATTTTATTCTCCCGCATCCCGCACACAGACGAGCGAGCGTCTACCCGCCCGCAGCAGCACTCGCCCATCTTCTCCCGCGCTGCTGTTGCGTCGGGTCTCGCAGGAGCAAGTCTCTAATCCACTGGCACTTGACTCGACAGTGCGTTTGCTACATCCTTTTTACAATCTCTAGATTAGAAAACACTGCATTCTGTCAGCAATGTAACATGGCAGTAACGTATAGAGACCTCGCTTGTAACTATACTCTAATTACTATTTTGAAAATTATAACACTTAAATTACTCTGTTACTAAAAAAGTAATCAAATTACAGTAACGCGTTACTAAGTAATGCGTTACTGCCCAACACTGTTATTGAGACAATTGCAATAGAACATGTCTTAAATAATATTAGAAATATGAATAAATAAGAATATGAATGAATGAATATATACAGGTGCATCTCAATAAATTAGAATGTCGTGGAAAAGTTCATTTATTTCAGTAATTCAAATCAAATTGTGAAACTTGTGTATTAAATAAATTCAATGCACATAGACTGAAGTAGTTTAAGTCTTTGGTTCTTTTAATTGTGATGATTTTGGCTCACATTTAACAAAAACCCACCAATTCACTGTCTCAACAAATTAGAATACTTCATAAGACCAATAAAAATTGTAGGTCTTCTGGAAAGTATGTTCATTTACTGTACATGTACTCAATACTTGGTAGGGGCTCCTTTTGCTTTAATTACTGCCTCAATTCGGCGTGGCATGGAGGTGATCAGTTTGTGGCACTGCTGAGGTGGTATGGAAGCCCAGGTTTCTTTGACAGTGGCCTTCAGCTCATCTGCATTTTTTTGGTCTCTTGTTTCTCATTTTCCTCTTGACAATACCCCACAGATTCTCTATGGGGTTCAGGTCTGGTGAGTTTGCTGGCCAGTCAAGCACACCAACACCATGGCCATTTAACCAGCTTTTGGTGCTTTTAGCAGTGTGGGCAGGTACCAAATCCTGCTGGACAATGAAACCAGCATCTTCAAAAAGCTGGTCAGCAGAAGGAAGCATGAAGTGCTCCAAAATTTCTTAGTAAAGTATATATATATATATACAGTATATATATATATATACAGTATATATATATATATATATATATATATATAGTTATATACTTATTACTGTTAAAAACAAGGCCTATCAATAAAAAAAAAATCTCAAAAGAATGAAATAATATAATATTTAAATTCAGTAAATGTTTTAAAAATTATTACATTAAAACGTATTTAATTCATATTTCAAGTTACCATATCAACTTATATATACACTATGGTAAAAAGTATGGAATTCTTATGATTAAAAAAAAATTGGGGGAAAAAAAGTATGAAACTCTTATGATTTCAAATGTTTTTTTAAAAAATGTTTTTGAAAAAAGTCTCATGTTCACCAAGGCTGCATTATTTGATTAAAAATGCAGTAAATTGCAATATTGCAATATTGTGAAATATCATTACAATAATAAAAAAAACTGTTTTCTATTGCAGTGTATTTAAAAATTGAATTTATTTCTGTGATGCAAAGCTTTTCAACAGCCGTTACTCCAGTCTGCAGTGTCACATCTTTCAGAAATTATTCTTATATGATTTGAAACATTTCTTATCAATACTGAAAACAGTTTTTTCTGCTTAATATTTTTGCGGAAAATTAGATTAATTACTTTTTTTTAATTTTTATTCCACTCCCTAGCACCCCAGATTGAAAGTCCCCGCTATATGAAATGTACTGGCCCTTTTTTATTATTATGTTTTAATGTACACACACATTTCCAGTATATTTGTGCGTGCAAACTGTTTTGTCAGTGCTCATTCAGCAGTGAAATCTGTTTGTGTCTGTGTGTTTTTTTTCAGGTGTTTCTTGCAGCTGTCCTGTAAAATTGTGCTTTATGAATGGTGTTGTACTGTTGAATAAAGGGGTGAAGTGTCAGAAGCTGAAAACTGACTCACCCCTTTTTCTCTCCCCCTTTTTATGGTGAGACGAGCTCTAAATATTTGCCAGAACACTGTGCCAGGCCAATATCAGCTATCAGCCACCTACCCTCGCCAACAGCACTGCCCGCTGCTATATACTGTATATGTCAGTCTCATTTTATTTGTATGTTTGTATCCATGTACTTTCAAATGCAGTACTAGATTAGTTTCAGGTGCAAACTGTGCAATAAGAATGATCACAACAACAAACAGAAGGTGGTGAAAGGTACAGCACACCTGTATAGATGCTCATATTCAAGAAGTCATTACTGAACAAAAAACTTCAGTAACGTATATGTATGTATGTATGAAGAGTTCCAATGCAAAAGCCTCTAAAAGCCATCTTGGTCAAAAATGAGATAACGATACTGAGTGAATGCTCTCCACACATAGTACATGTTCATCAAGTACTTTCACTTCAAATATACTAAATCTCAGCCTTAACCCAATCAGAAGTACCAGTACTTTCATAGAAACCTATACATAGTAGCCAGAAAGAAATGCTAATTTTAAAGAAACCGTCAGACGTACTTGGAGGCTTTTGCATCTGAACTCTTCAAACATACACACACACACACACATATATATATATATACACATATATATATATATATATATACAGTGGGGCAAAAATTATTAATACTTAATTTAACACCATAATTTGCAAATAAATTCTTTAAAAATCCTACAATGTGATTTTCTGGATTTTTTTTTTCTCATTTTGTCTCTCATAGTTGAGGTATACCTATGATGAAAATTATCTCATCTTCTCATCTTTTTAAGTGGGAGAACTTGCACAATTGGTGGCTGACTAAATACTTTTTTTCCCCACTGTATATATATATATATATATATATATATATAATGTGTATGTGTGTCAGATTACACTTTATGGGGTCTCAAAAAGCAATAAAAGGCCATGTATGTGTTCTTTCTGCAATCATTTTGTGCCTCACAGCACACTTGAATTTCAGGTATTGCTATAGTATAGCAATATATAATACTGGATCATTTTTCATATTGTGAAGCCTTCTGTATATAAAAGAGGACATCTTGGGGTTTTCTGTAGTAACCAATTTGCCAAGATTGAAACATGGTAAACTCTTTGTCCTGTAGCAAACAGCTGCCATTCCAACTATCATTCTTTTGACTGGGAGATCTCAAGATGATACACACACTCAATGACTGATGGAATTTGTCCGAATCAATTCATCCCTTATTCATTCACTCTTGAATCTCTCTTTATGCATCTCTCCAGTTTTTCTGCATATTTGCCTCTTTTTCGGTGTGCATTCATATTCTCTATTTTCTTGTTCTGTCCCTTTTTCAGTAATGCACAGCACTCCGTCTAATTCAGATCGTGACTCACCAACTCTATCCACTGTGCTATGAGTTCCAATTATTTACATGTATTTCAAAGACGGAATGGTGTAATGTTACTTCATATAGAATTAAGTGTGATTTTCGTGTATTTTTGCCTAGAACCCCACAGGTGTGCTTGTTTTTAGTTTCAACCTTTTTTTTCAAATATGGAAAGTTAGAGAGCCGAGTGTTACAAGCAGGAGACCTCCTGTCCTTGTAAATGGATTTTGTTCCAAACAAAATTAGATTCACTGGTGTAATAGAAAAGAATAAGGCAAGCGCAAGGTTTAGGGCTGCAAGGACAATTTTCCAAAAATCAAAGCATAATGTCTCCATTTCCAGGCAATCAGGATTTACTTTAGGGCACTGCAAGTGCTTTCCATTTTTGTAAGATAGCAAATCATTATTTTTGAGCAAATTCTGGCACTTATTACTCAAACTAACAGATATGGGTTGTGGTAGACTTACAGTTTTCAAGAGACAAATTAGTTAAATTCATTAGAATGACTGATTTATTTTGACTTTCATGACCATCAGTGCTCACAATGGAAGCAATAAGGACCCTGCTGCTCAATCAATCAAATCAATCAAAGGGGCATAATACATATTAAATCATTTAACCACTGCTCTTGTAGTTTAGAATAAAACATTTATTTATATATAAATATGACTGAATCAACCCAACTGAATTAGGTTAAATCAACAAATGTATTTTTTCAAAGACAAGATCCTTGTTTAAGCAGAAAAAGCTACTTAAGGTAAAAACGACATATTCTAAAGGTGGACTTGGTAAGTTTGATTTATATTTGACTGTTTTATTTGTTCCAATAGTACCAGTGGCTTTGGTCTTTTACACTGACACCTATTGGACTGGTTCATGGCTGGCTGTTGTTGTCCACCAGTCTGCTTACTGGAGCTGCGGGTCGTCACGGTTTGTTTCATCACTCCAGCAGAGACTGCTTGTTTGGACATTTTATTTTTCCACTTGTACCCATTCTGTTTGGACTGGTGAATCAGCATGTCTGGACTTGGTGACATCTTGTCAACTTGGACTTCAGTGTAATGTTGGACTTTATTTTTATCTCACACTCATTTGATTTGAACTGTCCGGTGGGTGGCGCACATGATTCTTACCATCATTTTAAACAAAGCTTGGGTGTTAGTAGTAGCTTAGTCAGGGGCGGAATGGGGCCCTATACATTTGCACACATTTACCTAGATCAACTTTGAGATTCCTTTTTTTGTTGTGATGCTTGCTGTTGCACAATGGTGCCCCATAGTTGTGTTCAATGTTTCTGCTTTTTTCATGTACATGTTATAATGGCTTTCTTTCATGTTGTAGACACCTAAGAATTATATAAACCAAAAAAGTAACTGTGTATGCATCCTCTACTTGGGTCCTTCTCAAAAACGAGTTAGCGGCATTTAAAACAATAAACATATAATACACACTGTTGCTCAACATTTAATTACAGCTTCTGATGCAAGATATGTTATTATACACAAGAAGCACGTTCAACGCTGACATGCAGATGGTTGTCGTGGTAATAATTAAACACTGTAAACAGCTCTGTGCTTAATGCTCATCTGGTATATGAAAAGCATTTTAGGGGGCCCTTGGCTTTTGGGGGCCTGGAAAACTGATATGAATGGAGACTTCATCTTATGCGAGTCTACATTATTTCTAAAACGTGCTATTTATTCATTATGCGGAAAAAAAATACTGAGTGCTCTTTTAACATTTACACTTAAATGACGTCACTAATTAGATGTGGAAATTCATGTTGGATGTAGACAATGTTTGTATTTAAAACAAATGATCAGGTATTAACGAAAAATACTATGCAACAGGTTGTTACTTCTTTTAGACATACGATTCTACTTTTCATGTATAAGATAAAACCCAACTCAATTATAACCACCGCTTTATAGGCTATAGAAATATAGGGAAATGCTCCAATCGCCCCAAGCATGGAAAAAGTGCTGTGCGCTCACCTGTAGGACGGTTTTAGCAGTTATCGAGGACACGATAGTGGTGCATATAAATTCGTCTTTGATCAGTCGCTGTCCCATGGTGAAGAGCATCGGAGTGGCCAGGAGAAAAGACGCGACCCACATAGCGCTGATGAGTTTCTTGGTGCGGCTCCGCGACATGATGCTCTTCGCCTTAAACGGGTGGCAGATGGCCATGAAGCGCTCCACGCTTAGGCTGGCGATGTTGAACGCCGTCGCATACGAGCAGCCGTCCCGCAGAAAGTAGTACCCTTTACAAACAGCCTCCCCAAAAGCCCACGGGTGATGCACCCAGATGAAGTTGTATAACTCAATGGGCATGCAGAGAATCAAGATGAGCAGATCGGATATGGCCAGACTCGCCAGGTGATAGTGCACCGTACTCTGGAGGTTTTGTAGAGATTTCTTCGTGAGAAGTGTGTACACGGTGATCGAGTTCCCCAAACATCCGATTGCAAACAACACAAGATAAATCACAGTAACCAAAACTTTAGAATAGATGTCTGTATTCACGTCCAAATCCTCCTCGGAGACGCTCTCCGTTTCATTGTCCAGAAATTGCTGGGACCGGTTCGCCGAAGAGAGAAGTTTCTGCGTTAAGATGCGCAAGTCTATGAAGTTGCGTCCTGATAACGTAGTATTAACCTCCATTTTAAGTTTTCAATACCAACACATAACTAATTCAAAATTAAAGAGCGTTTTCCTTGCTATGTTTTTCACATTTGTTCATTTGGAGAGCTGTGCGTAAAGCCGTGGTGAACAAGTGCCCCTGCTCTAAACTTACTCTTACAGGTCTGCGAAAGTGAGATGTTCAGAGGCTTTTATATGGTGAGGAGGCGTACGAGCGCAAACCTTGAGCAATGACGCAGTGCCATTCAACGATTGGTATAATTATTTATTTTCTGTGAGACTGCGCTATATTACCTTGAATATATGAAAAAGCGTCTCAGTTCGGAGTAGCCTACTTTATTGAAATATTCTGGATTTAAGGTTAAGCAATATGTTGGATGTTGAATTCACTTTTTTTTTTAGCTCAAGTATAAAATGTTCTCTTCATTATTTTCTATCACCTCTGTTTCCACACGTTCTGACTTGTAACAGTAATTTCTAGGAAGGGAAACTGTTTCAGAAAAACGTTCCATGAGCAATATAGCCTAAATAATGTTTATTATCATTAGCTCATTGGTGAGAAAGTAGAGTGACAAAACAGGATCCCAGCAATGCAGGAAACATAGCTTTCCTAGATGAGTGGTCAAAGGTAATTATTCAGAAATATTTATCTGCTGAGTGCCGTGATTGACCAATCAGAATCAAGCAGAGAGTTGTGTAATACAAAGAGGTATTAAGTAAAGTGGCAGTGCAGAAGCCTGATGGCTTGTATAGTAGAAACTGTTTTTTAAACTACTTGTACATGACTGGATCCTCAAGAAGCCTCTGTCAGAGTGTAGTGGTACATACAGATTGTGTTCTGGGTGGCTGCTTTTATTATTTTATGGCCTTTCCTCAGACAGCATGAGTGGTGTGTTTGGTATGTCTATATACTGTATAATTGGAATATTTTTGGATATAAATAATGAAGCCTTTTATATATATATTTTTTTTGACATATTTCAGCAAGTGTGCCACCATAATTAATAACCCAAACATATGAACAGTGAAAATGTTCAAAGGTCAATGACATTTAATTTTATACAATAACTGTGTATCACTCAGTGTAATGAAAATATAATGTTATTATGGGTCAGGCCTGTCAGGAATGAGGGGGATAGATGGTGATGGATGGGAATGAGCAGGCGTTTGTCATCAGACTGGCCCGCAGTGTTGTGATGTCTTTCATCAGCTCTACAGTATCTCTTGTCTAAAGAGTAATGGTCTCTGAATGTCCTTTGACTAATACATCTCTTCACCACCTGCCCCTAATTCTGGTTGTCATAAAGAGGATGAAAATGAGTCCCTTGTGGTAATCTTCATTAGTAATGACATTATGTAAATCATGCTTTTACATGTCATTTTTTTCAAAGTGCTATATCATGCCAGCAGTTTGTTGTAATTAAAAGCTTCACGTATCTTAACATACAAAATATATGAGTGAAAACTAGAAAAAGTGATGTTGTGATGATGAGTAATGCACATTATTAATATTACAATAAACTATTTTAAATCGCACCAGTATATTAATATAATTTACTGTATACTCTTGTCCAAATCGTACCTATAAGAGAAATTAGTGCTTTTAAAATTATATTTTGACATAATTAGAGTTTAATTACTATCTCTAAATAGACTTTACATCATTTTTAAATGAAATGATTTACATTATTTTTTTCAAGCAGTTAACACTAATGTCAACAAATACAAAATGTATGCAGTAAAAAAAGATTGCATGCATAAAGTGGATTATGACTAAATATTACATGATGTAATAATAAAATAATGAAGAAGTTTTTACTTATTAACTACAGAACTTAACTAATTAATAGAACGGTTAGAAATTATGGCTGCAATTACAACTAAAAATGTTAAAACCAGATTCAGAGTTATAAACATTCTTAATAGGCTCTTTGTTGGATCTGCCTGAAAGATAGCATCCTTAAATGTGTTACTCCTTACGCTTACATGCCCTCGTTATGGCTTTCCATAAAATCATTGCTTCTGAGGTTAGCTCTCTCCTCCCATTCCTTCTCCGTTTTGGTAATAACTTTTGTGTCCCACAATCATAAATCATGCAGAAACAGAAAAAGAACAGAGGAAGAAAAAACTAACCAAATCAAGCCAAAAATATTTCAAAAATAGATGAGATGATAAAAACTGATTAAAAAAAAAGAAAGAAAGAAAAAACAACAACACAAAGATTCCACATTCATTTCAATGTGTTAGTTAAAGTCCCATTAATTTCATTCATCATGCCCCAGGAGAATGTCTATAGCAGTTCACTAAATCTGAATCTAGATGCTTTATGCAGTCTACAGTATATAGCTACACTTTGTGGTTTTGTTCCATGAAGATTAATTACCATTTGGTAATTCTCATGTTAATTAGATTTCACAGTGATCAAGTTTGTAATAATTCTCAGTGCCCCACTCCTGATAACAATTTTATAATTTATGGCCATTATTAAAATTGGCATAACCCAGCACTCATTTTATTTTCTATAAAGTGCCCGCAGATCTTTTACACAGTAGAAACTCCATTGTAGTCTGCTGTAGTTAATGCTGCTTTGCTCACTTGCTGCTTTGCATGTGCTAGTATGTTTGTATGATTGCTAGTATGTTGTATGTTTGCTAGTAAGTGCTGAAGTCAAGTGTTCTTACAATGCATCCCATCATTAATATTCAAATCCCATCAACATCAACTCCGGTCTTGAGAACAGTTGATTGCTTGAACATTTGTCACTGTGTCGCCAGCATGTTATTTTATTGGTTATAATAACTGAGTTGAAAGGAAGTTTCCCAATGGGAGCTCAGTAATTTCCTCAAGAAGTGGCATGTAAGTGCCCGCAGATCTTTTACACAGTAGAAACTCCATTGTAGTCTGCTGTAGTTAATGCTGCTTTACTCACTTGCTGCTTTGCATGTGCTAGTATGTTTGTATGATTGCTAGTAAGTTGTATGTTTGCTAGTATGTTGTATGTTTGCTAGTAAGTGCTGAAGTCAAGTGTTCTTACAATGCGTCCCATCATTAATATTCAAATCCCATCAACATCAACTCCGGTCTTGAGAACAGTTGATTGCTTGAACATTTGTCACTGTGTCGCCAGCATGTTATTTTATTGGTTATAATAACTGAGTTGAAAGGAATTTCCCAATGGGAGCTCAGTAATTTCCTCAAGAAGTGGCATGCGCCATTGCAATTTTATTTTGAGACTGATGTGGCAGGCATATTGGATCTTATTATTGATCTATGAATAAGAGTGTTATGCAGTGTATGACTGTTCCTATGTACCACATCTCTTGATCAGCATTGTTTACCTGTTTGTAACCTTTTACTTTTGAAGGACACCCTGCAGGCTTTCTCTTAATATAAAAATCATTTTTATGCTTTCAAGGATAGCTAGCACTTTATGCTGAATACTTGCTCTGAGTACTTTGTGTATTATTGGCATGCATTCATCTGGTGAAATGTTTCACCTCTATTAAGCATTTCTATAGCTGATCACATAGATCTTTAGATTGCATGCAGCATCTTATTCATCTTTTTTGACATTTAAAGGGCACATCACTTTTGGAAACAGTAGGTCTACCCTTCAATTATGCTGCAGGTGAGAAGAAAAAGGAAAAATGCTGCAGGTTCGCAGCTGGTGTTGACGTCTGTCTCCAACACTCCTTTGTTTTCGTCATTGTTTGATGGATAAAATAAGGCAGTTGTGATTGTCCTGAAAGGGAAACTTGAAAAAAAAGGTAATCTGTGTTTCCATGATGCAACATATAAAATTACCAACCTCAGTTAATTTGGTGTGTGTGTGTGTGATAAAATCATTTATGTGAATTTACAAAGAGCCTAAAAGAAAACATCAAAGTTTTTAACCTTTATATGTTTTAAATCTTGTATTTATTTTTATGCATTTATTTTAATTTAAAGTAAAAGTTGAATATTAATTGTCAAGCTATTTCTTATGTGTGTTACATATTCCCTATGTTCCCTATGTCACCGGTGTTACAATGTGTAATGCATTAAGGACACAATTTATAATTCATATAAAATAAATATAATTATTAAGTAGTGTGATTTATATGTTGCTTTAAAAAATGCCTTCAATTGAAGAACGATGCCAGAGTGGTCTAGTTAGATCATTTGCCAGCAGGGACTCACTGGGGCAGTCAGCCTTGACCTCCTGGTACTGCCAAAAATAAATCTAATTTAAGAAATGCAACAAAGCAAGGGTCATTGAGATAAAAACAAGCCTGTTTCTGTAGGTCATTCATCCATAGCTATAAAAGTACTTGCCATAAAATGACAAATATTTAAGGCAGTGATTTTGTGCTATAAATACCTTGCACTCTTGTAAGCACATTCTTTAAACAGGAAATTAACAAGAAATTCATTATCAGGGAAGGTCGAATGATATGCCATTTGTAAATGATAAATTTTTCACGGTTATAGAATTTTCATTGCCACAAAATTCCCATTGATTCACCCCTCACAAAACACTTTATCGCTCACAAACACTTACATAGCAAGGTACAGAAAGCACACTAATAGCAATAAGCAAATAAAATTGCAATGCTTTCTAAACTACCTTGCAAATGTGTTCATGTATATTCAATTCATCTATTAAGGTAATTGATAGTTATAAGATTTATACTTTGAAGAATCCCTCAAAATACGCTTAGACAACAAGCCCTGGGCATGTAGTACAGATGTGTAGAAAAAAAAATTGTTATCATCATCCTAAACAAACAACTAACTAAGTAAATAAATAAATAAGCAAGCAAGCAAGCAGTGTGACTGCAATGAGTCATATGCATTTATGAATAATAATATGAGAAACTGTCACCCTTTAATAAAACTGGCTGCTGCATCTGTTTTCGTGGTCACATGTGCTAAATGTCATAACATTTAGCACATGTGCACATGACTATAAATATAAACACTTTTGTCTGTCTTTCCTGGATGTTCACTGTCCCTTCCTCTGAATGAATGAATAAATCTCCCTTAGAGAGACATTAGCTGAGGTTTGCCTATGCTCTTTGACTCCCTTTGTCTAAATACCTCGACACTGGCATTTGGTATTTCCTCCCCCTGAATGGTTTACTGGCGGCATGAATAATTCATTTTGGTTACATTTGGTGGATTGTGTATTCTTTTCATTTGTCCACACAACTAAACCATTAAGTCGTGAGATTCACTACTTTATTACCTGTTAAATTACACTAGGTGTCTTTTTTGTGTCATAAAAAAGGTACCCTGAGGTCAATGTGTCTACTGAAGACCATTATGAGGATAGAGAGGTGGTGGTTTAGAAAGACAGATATTAAAAGCCAACGGTCCACCACTCAGGGATAGCTAGCACTTTATGCTGAATACTTGCTCTGAGTACTTTGTGTATTATTGGCATGCATTCATCTGGTGAAATGTTTCACCTCTATTAAGCATTTCTATAGCTGATCACATAGATCTTTAGATTGCATGCAGCATCTTATTCATCTTTTTTGACATTTAAAGGGCACATCGCTTTTGGAAACAGTAGGTCTACCCTTCAATTATGCTGCAGGTGAGAAGAAAAAGGAAAAATGCTGCAGGTTCGCAGCTGGTGTTGACGTCTGTCTCCAACACTCCTTTGTTTTCGTCATTGTTTGATGGATAAAATAAGGCAGTTGTGATTGTCCTGAAAGAGAAACTTGAAAAAAAAGGTAATCTGTGTTTCCATGATGCAACATATAAAATTACCAACCTCAGTTAATTTGGTGTGTGTGTGTGTGTGTGTGTGTGTGTGTGATAAAATCATTTATGTGAATTTACAAAGAGCCTAAAAGAAAACATCAAAGTTTTTAACCTTTATATGTTTTAAATCTTGTATTTATTTTTATGCATTTATTTTAATTTAAAGTAAAAGTTGAATATTAATTGTCAAGCTATTTCTTATGTGTGTTACATATTCCCTATGTTCCCTATGTCACCGGTGTTACAATGTGTAATGCATTAAGGACACAATTTATAATTCATATAAAATAAATATAATTATTAAGTAGCTGCAAAAGCTTGGCTATTTTGTCTCTAAAATGTCTAGTTATATGCCACTTGCTCACAACTGATTGGTCCAGATTTGGTTTGTGATTACTTACCCAGAATAAAACCTGATGCTGGCGGTTGCATAAAATGCTAAGACTAGTCTTACAAGTTAGATATCTATTTTTTTTTAAGACTGATCATATAAAGCAGTGAACAATGTGTAATGCATTAAGGACACAATTTATAATTCATATAAAATAAATATAATTATTAAGTAGCTGCAAAAGCTTGGCTATTTTGTCTCTAAAATGTCTAGTTATATGCCACTTGCTCACAACTGATTGGTCCAGGTTTGGTTTGTGATTACTTACCCAGAATAAAACCTGATGCTGGCGGTTGCATAAAATGCTAAGACTAGTCTTACAAGTTAGATATCTATTTTTTTTTAAGACTGATCATATAAAGCAGTGATGGCAAACTTGGCCCTTCCAGGCCACTTTCCTGCAGAGATTTGATCCAACCCTGATAAAACTCACCTGTCTGTAGCCTTCTAGTCTAGTCTTGAAGACAATGATTAGCTGGTTCAGGTGTGTTTGATTAGGGTTGGAGCTAAACTCTGAAGGAAAGTGGCCTGGAAGGGCCAAGTTTGCCCACCCCGATATAAAGTAACTAAAATGTAGATTGGCCTAATTTGAATCCAAGAAATTTGACTCATTACCCCTTGGTAACTGCTAGTTAGTCAGACTAGTTCTTAAGACACATAGAGGCTTAGTTTATGCAACTGGCCGCTGCTCCAATATGTTAACCATATAACATTAGATGCTCTGGATGAGAGCATCATTAGCTAATTGCAGCTTCACCTGTTCATAAATCAGAAACAAACAACCTCTTTCTATTCAGCTACAGAGCACCCCTCCATTACAACTACGTAAACTGCCATTATGCTAATATCAGATCTGCAACTGGCTTTTGTGTGGCCTGATAAAATCCAAACAATCAAATTGATAAAACGCAAGCAAATTCTGTCCATAAATCATTTGATTGAATTAGAAAACTCATTTGCACAGATGGATCGTAAAATGTGTAGCCCTACTGCTGTTGTTAGAAGGAAGTGATAATCTGTTTTAGTGTAGATAAGTATTTTGGGGCAGCATCTTTCACCCAGCTGTAAGCGATTTAAGGGAAAAAAATCATACTCTAAGAAATCACACAAATAACTGTTCTGAGAGATCATACTGACACTTGTAAACATAAAAATAAAAAGTGGCCACTGTCAAATTGTTTAGCAAATCAAAATATTTTTTTCCTTTCAGTCATTTTATGCGTTCAAAAATTTATATATGGGAAGCTGAGAGCATGAACTTCAAGGTGCGAGAAGTTCAAGGTTTTTGTGTTACAACAGAGATAAAAAATAAGCAAGATCAGAGTCAATTTTGGTAAAGCTTTTTATCGCTAGAGGGGGCTGAGAGTTTCAAAGGTAAAATGCAAGAAAGTGCATGCTAAATCAGTGTTAAAGGCCCACTCACTAAGAACGATAACTATAATGAAAGCTGTATTAGCGTCCACACTGGATGAAAACATTGTTTATTCTGAGCGCACAAGGAAGGTTGCAATACATGAAATAAATCAATAAAACATTTTGATTGGCTGTCAATGTTTTTATTGTTCATCAGCTGGGAAAAAACTATCCTCTTGGGGTTACATCAATTATTTAAAACTTTATGGCTTTAGTCACCATTCTTGGTGTGAACAGACCTTAAAGGGATAGTTCACCCAAAAATGAAAAATGAAAACGTTTGACCTCTTTTCTTCAGTGAAAGTGAAACATAAAAGAAGATATGCTATGAACTCTCTTTTTTGTCCATATAGCAGAACTCATTGGTCACCAAGATTGTTTGGTTGCTAACTTTACACAATGATATACTGTATATTCCACAGAAGAAAGTCAGTCATAGGGGTTTGGAACAACATGAGAATGAGTAAATGATTTTTGGGTGAAATGTCATATATTTTTTTAATTGCCAAATTAACTTTTCACTCAAACTATTATGCTGATACTGATAATTTACAACATTTCAATTCAATTAAATGCAAAATATCATTTTCACTATTGGTCTTAGACGACTGGGCTCCTGCTTATCTTTTGCACAGCTCTCTCCCTCTTATGAAGATTGCAAATTTTGCACTGCTACTGTCAAAACTATCATAATTTCTCAGCATGCTCTTTCATGTCCCTATATTCCATCATGCATCATCTTTGTTATGTGTAGTGATATCAGATGTTAGATAGCCTAACACGGGGCACCACTAAATGTGGTGATTTTAGATTTATGTAGCACCACCAGTGTAATGGCTTTGGGCTTAAATATTAATATTAATATTTAGTCTTGGTCATTTTACGGGGCACCAGCCAAGGAATTGCTCCTTGACAATAAAGAACAATCATGGAAGACTGTTGTAGTTGAAGTTGTAGTCTGACCAATCTGAAGGATTTGTGAGATATTGTAAACTTGTAGAGCCTTTTAGCAAAATGTGGTAGTTCTGTATGTTGTTTCAGGGTTGGCATCATCTGAGGTCCTCTGAGGGGTTGCATCATCTCTTCTCAGGTGTTCTGGATCCAGACTGAAGCTTGTGTGAATCCTAGTTACCACGGGATGTTAATCCCGTGGCAAAAGACAGAGAAACAAATACAAACATAATTAGCGTAGCTGCTGTTCCAACCAAGCAAAAATTATTTGTTTAACCCAAACTAACGAATAATAATGTGCATTTGATTAGATATAACTGCAGTAAAAGATTATGACTGCAGTAAAAGATTATGAGATGCATTATTTGAATGCTTGGCCAAAGAGATGTGTCTTTAATCTAGATTTAAACAGAGAGAGTGTGTCTGAACCCCGAACGGTATCAGGAAGGCTATTCCAGAGTTTGGGAGCCAAATGCGAAAAAGCTCTACCTCCTTTAGTGGACTTTGCTATCCTAGGTACTACCAAAAGTCCAGAGTTTTGCGACCTTAGGGAGCGTGATGGATTGTAGCGTGGTAGAAGACTAGTTAGGTACGCAGGAGCTAACCCATTAAGGGCCTTATAGGCAAGTAATAATATTTTGTAACTGATACGGAACTTAACAGGTAGCCAGTGCAGAGACTGTAAAATTGGGGTAATATGATCATATTTTCTTGACCTGGTAAGTACTCTAGCCGCTGCATTTTGGACTATCTGTAGCTTGTTTATTGAAGATGCAGGACAACCACCTAGCAGTGCATTACAGTAGTCCAGTCTAGAGGTCATGAATGCATGAACTAGCTTTTCTGCATCAGAAACAGGTATCATGTTTCGTAACTTGGCAATGTTTCTAAGATGGAAGAATGCCGTTTTTGTAACATGGGAAATATGGTTTTCAAAAGACAAGTTGCTATCTAATATAACACCCAGATTTTTGACTGTAGAGGAGGTAACCGTGCATCCGTCTAGTTGCAAGTTGTAATCCACGAGATTCGGCGTACTGTCTTTTGGTCCAATAAGTAATATCTCTGTCTTATCCGAATTTAATAGGAGAAAATTATTGGTCATCCATTCTTTTACATTTTTAACACACTCCGTTAGCTTAGATAATTTAGAAGTTTCATCTGGTCTTGTTGAGATATATAGTTGAGTATCATCGGCATAACAGTGGAAACTAATCCCGTATTTCCTAATAATATTACCAAGTGGCAACATGTATATCGAAAATAGCAGAGGACCTAGGACAGATCCTTGTGGCACTCCATGTTTTACTGGTGATAATTGAGATGACTCCCCATTTAAATGAACAATGTGGTAGCGATCGGACAGGTAGGATCTAAACCATCTTAAAGCCTGCCCTTGGATACCTGTATAGTTTTGTAATCGATCTATCAGTATGTCATGATCTATAGTATCGAATGCAGCACTAAGATCAAGTAAAACTAGGTAAAACTTGTAGAGCCTTTTTACTGTATTCTCAACACAAGGAAGACACAAGTTTAATAAAAAAGGTTTTATTCACAAAGGGATAACTAACAACTACTAAATGAATACAATAAATGGATAAAGTGCAAAAGATTGATAAATGGAAGGGACTGAGTTGAATGTTACTATGGACGTTATCTTATGGAAAGATAAACTGAAGTTTCCTGGAAGTAATAAGATATTTTAGGTTCACCTTATTCTAGGTTCAACAAATAAATAGAGGGATTATTTGTTCTTAACTGACATCAGTTATATAGAATCTAATACAAATGAGATAATCATAAACTGACAATACACTAATGCCAAGGGTCTCAGGAAAGAGGTTTGGAAAGAGTGATATTTTCGTTCCGCCTGGTCATGTGCTGAGTGGAAGGAAAGGAGTTGGATTCGTTTCACAGTCTTTAACACAAAGCACTGGTGGATGATGAACTCCTGAGCACTGAGAAGGTTCCTTGGTCTGGAACACGCAAACTGGAGCCTTGAAGGTGAAGGTTCTGAAGTTTGTACAGAAGATCTGAGCTACCTAGGACACGCAGGAGGGAGGATCATTGACGTTGACTTTCTGAAGTTGTTGCAGAAGATCCTGGCAGTTTGGAACTCTCAAATGAAGGAGCGCTGAGGAGGGCACTAAGCTTGTGGTCGTTGTTGCTGTGGCAGTTTCCAAACTCCCCAAACTCACTTCTTACAGAACTTCCTTGTTTCTCCGGCAGAGCAGCTTAGCAGTAGACCCCACCACACAGAAGCTAATTTAGCAACAACATCTTAGCGCACGATTGACCACACCACTTAGCACACAGCATACCTTAGCACACTTCTTTGTCTTGGAGAGAACCTTTTATTCCTTCCCTGAGAAGGCAGGGTTTGCAAGTTGGCACTTTTTAGATCCAGCATTCTGATTGGCTGATGCTGTCAGAGGTGGGCACAGAATGGCCACTCTGATATGAGGTCTATTTGCATAGCTGAAAGCCCACGTTCAGAACAGCCAACAGTGTCTTTCCTAGTTTTTCCTATGCATTATTCACTTTCCAAACCAATTCCAGATTAACCTACACACTGTGCTGAAAATATGAAGACCAAACATCAATGGGTAATGCTGAGCATTGACTCATGCATTCATAAATACAGTATATACCTTAATAGGTAATGTTGCATGCCTTGTTGTATCACACACAGCACTCATGAAGTATATACAGTTCTGTAAATTGATATGAGGACAGTTTAGTCAATTTTGTGTCCTTTTTGTGCGAATGCATGTGAAAATTTAGTTTTCCTTTGTGGCTTTGACCACATGGTAAACCGTGAGGGGGATTTATGATCGTTCACACTTTGATAAGAGTAAGGGAGAACAAAGCAATCCCTGGGTGGGGGCTACAGTATGATAATGTTAACCCCCCTCTCCACAAGGTAAAACTGGTTTGGTCAGTCTGAGGTAGCGAGTGATTGTTCACACTTAGGTCTCAAGAATGAAGAACTACGGTCAGTGAAATACCCCATGGTGATTGGATCAGTCTTTGATCCATGAAATGCTGACATCCTTATCCTTCCACAAATGATACGTTGGAGACTAAGGCAGTTCCTGCCTGGGGGTTACTGTATGTTAATGTTAACCCCCTCCTCTCCACAAGAGGTAGTGTTATGTTAAAACAAAACAACAAAGCATCCTTTGTTGTCAACATGCCTGATCTCATCAGAACATAACTTTCCACAAGTTTTGTGGAAAGGAGTCTTGCCAACTTGACCGCTGTTCACTACATATGAGAAATGATGTGAAGAAAAGAGTGCAGAGATGATGTAATATGAGCTGGTGTATTGTAATGGAAGCATTTGCATGTAATGACTAATGAAATGAGGTGGTCTTTAAAAACTAAATCACATAACTGAAGCATGCATATTTGTTATATAAGAGCATGACAATTTGCAAAGATCACAGAAGTTTACTCTTAACAGCAGAAATCTCTTTCACCTGAACAAGCCATACAAGGCTGAACATCTTTTGCTTTTTTTCTGGATTGCTGATCACACTCCATGCAATGTGTCCTGGTAGATGTGTTGATCTCCAGATGTTTGGAGTCTGAAGTGTGTGTGTTTGTTCTTGAGGAAGGGCACTTTGTTTAATGGTCACTTAGAGACCGTTGGTACCTTTGAGGAAAATACTTTGCAAAAAAAATCTACTTTGTAGTGCTCTGCAAACTGTGCAGGAAAAATACGTCTTGCAGGGCTTACAAATAAATTAGTTGTACAGGAAGCATGGCTGAACAAGTTTGCACTCTGCTGTATTTCACTATTTATGTTTTAAGAATGTGAATGGGCTTGGATTTGCAAACAGAATTCATTTAACAGTCAAATATTCTGTGCTGTTTTACCTGTCAAGACACATATTTTTGCTTTAAAGACACCATGAAATCAAAAATGTAACACATACAGTCTCTCCAACGCTATCTCACGACCAATTCGTACATATTTTACGTGGTGGCTAATTCATACGAATTCGTATGACTTCACTCGTGCGATTTCTGTAAGTTGTAGGTTTAGGGGTGAGTTAGGGTTGGTCATTCGGACAAATTCCTACCAATTTGCCACCCCGTAAAATATGTACGAATTGCCGTGAGATCGGGTTGCTCTCTCCCTTCTACAAGAAGTAGACTAACAACATTTTTGACCAGAGTTTTTGGATAGAATCATTATTTAAAAAATATTTTTATAAAAATATGGAACAGGCCCAGCTCCAACTTTGAGATGTGACATTCTTGGTTGACTTTTGTAACTTTCTTTTATAACAAAAGAGGCAGGTCTTGAAAGGGACAGTATACACAGGGCTCAATGCTAAGTTTTTCTGCTGGTGCAATCTGTCAAAATTTTCACTGACCCCACCACAAAAGAATTATTTAAATAAATAAGTAAACAGTCAGCAATAAATGAACAAATGAAACAAATTAACAAAGCAATAGCACAAATCATTATAATAAAACAAAGATACAAATGAAATAAACAGTGCTTTAACGTTTTTCAGGTAGGTCTAAAAGTACCATTCAGGTACACAATTCTATAATGTTTAAATTAAACATAGATTAATCATTATTAAAGCTAAAAGAAGTGATTAATTCAAGAGCAGATTTGAGTTTTTTTTCTTTTTTTCCTTTTTTCTTTAAAATTTATGACACAAAACAGTAGCAGGTATTTTAAGCTGCTGTCACTTTAGGACCAAATGCACAGATATGACACAGTTCCAAGTTTTTCTCCCAATTTCTTATGAGGATACTCGCCAAAATGGGCTTAATTATTTTACTTAATTTTGTCTGTATATGTCTGTTTAAGCACGATAAGATGCAAAAAAAAATCAGTTCAGTAATGGCGAGCTGTCTGATACGTGGCTCTCTGTGTGCACACTTTAGGTGTGTGCCCACAAAAAAGTACTGAGCAAGTACTGAATTGAGTTCTCTTTAAAATCATTTGAATGCTTAAACTGACAAGGCTTCATGCACTCAAATCAACTATCCCAGCTTTCCTTGCATAGCAGAGTGGGAGGGTTTATCAAAGTCCAATGTTGGATGACAAAATACCCTAATAAAATTCAAACACTAGATGGTGGAATACCATCACATTTCTACAAGGTGTTTTATTTGAGAGACAACTCATGCCTCATTCATTTAACTGATTGATTCAAAAACACTGATTCATTCAGGAACAAAACAAGTAAATTTTAAATAGCATGCAATACTACTCTTACTATTTCTCCCATATCTTTATATGGCAAACAGTATAGTACTATGTAATGCCATTCCAACAGAATCACTGAATCACTCATTTAATCGATTCGGTCAAAAACACTGATTCATTTAGGAATGGAACACCACTATTGTGTGCTGCTTGGAGGCACAGTGCCTGATGCTTTGTCTTTGTTTGTATTTTTACTGATGGAACAAAAACAGATGAATTAATTGGCAATATTTTGTCATTTAGTTATAGGTGCATTCAGTAGAAGACAACAGCTGAAGAAGTAGAAAAGGTCTGAAGACAGATATTTACATCTTTGAAAATAGAATATTAATAAAAACATTTCCTATGTCCTGTTTAGTGCTGCAGTTGGCTCAGAAATGATACACTTCACCTTTTAAATTGCATTAATCTGATTGAATAAATCCCTTTCACTCCCCACCCTCATAAGAACTGTGAATAATGAAAATGGGGTTAAATGAGTGGGTCCTGTGTTCAAGTGGCAATTGTGTGACTTTGAGGTTTTATAGAGAGATCCTTAACCCTGGGTGAAAGAGCCATTTTAAAAAGCTTTTGAATAATGAATTATGTTCTGATTTTGAGTCTCTTTTTGGAAGCACAGAGCAGAAGATGTTAATATTGTTAAAAGAGAATGGCCCTCGTAAATGAGTGCTGATAAGAAGAGTGCAATCACTGAGAGAAAAAGGGAGAGACACTGAAAGAAATGAGAGAAAATAAGAAAGAAAAGCTCATTATGAGTTTCTTTGTCATCCCCACACTCTGAACTGTTTTTCTCTTTCACCCTAATATATATTCTTCCTTTCAAGCCTTATCACTCTCTTCCCATGTACTGTTTTTTTGATGCATAAAGGATGAAAAAGTAAAAGACCAATTTCATGTCGCATAAAAAGGGGATTCATCAGGTGAAGGATGACTAGCAATGACTATATGCATGTCAGAGGTTTGTCTGGGCTCTAATGGCTCTATTGATTCAGGCTTCCAAAGAAGATAATTTATTAATATCCAATATTTACCTCACACACACATAATAATGTATACATTTGTGCTTGTTTACATGTCTGTGCTTTACAGAGAAAGTGAAGAGGGAGGGGAATGTGGGATTTATTTATTCACTGAAATCACATTACGGAGAAAAAACAACAGACGGTCTTCTTGACGAGACTATCTCTCAAAACATGAGTGAAACGTTTGTTTCTAAAGCCAAGATTAAGGCTTTCCACTCTTTTTTTTCCCTCGCCTTCACGTGAGTACCAGGATGCATGCGTGTGTATTCCTCTGCTTGTAAACAAGGCGCAGCGGATACGGCTCCTGCATCCGCAGCATCACACGTGAAGTACTCTCGTGAAGGAGACTGACACGGAAAAGAAGAAATTGTTGAATAAAGTCATTATTTTGTTTTTCTTTGCACACAAAAAGTATTCTCATAGCTTCATAACATTACAGTTGAACCACTGATGTCACATGGACTATTTTAACGTTGTCTTTACTACCTTTCTGGGTCTTGAATGTGGTAGTTGCATTGCTGTCTATGGAGGATCAGAAAGCTCTCGGATTTCATCAAAAATATCTTCATTTGTGTTCCAAAGATGAATGAAGATCTTGCGGGTTTGGAATGACATGAGTGTGAGTAGTTAATGACAGAATTCATTTTTGGGTAAACTATCCCTTTAAGCCTCTCTGAGGCAGGTTAAAATCAACAAGATTAATGAAAATCATTGTGTTGTTTTCTTAGAGAGCTTCAAAAAGAGGATATTATGGCCATAAAACGAGCCTTCAGTGGTTGATCAGAACTGGGAGGCTGCTTGATCAGTATTTGCACCTAGAGCTTTTGAAAGAGGAAGACTCTTAAAAATAAAGGTTCTTTATTGGCATCCATGGTTCAAAGAAGAAGCTTTAACATCCACCTTTGGATGCACAAAAGGTTCTTTATAGTGGAAAAAAGTTTCTTCAGATTATTATTATTTTTTTCACTGGGTTAATTCTCACTGTACTGACAGACTCAGATCAAAGGTATCAGTCATCTTACAGTACGTCATTTCTCAGACATTACAAGACCAAACAAACGGTGATTGAACATTGTCAAGAAACAAGTGGCGACCAACACCAATACTGCCCTACAAAGGCAAAAGACCTTAACTCGCTAGAGTGTGAAACAGAGAAAAATACCTTTAAGGTTTTTACTTGTCCAACTTGTTAATTATGGGTAGGACACTGGAAATTTAGCAATTAGATGTATTAGTAATGAAAATTATCCCCATTAAAAAATTGTGAACTCGTACTTGATTTTTACCCCTATTTTGAAGTTAATGTACTCTGCCTTTGCATTATCTGAAAAATGTGAGAAGTCACACCAAGGCAAAAGGCAGTAACTTCCACATTATCAATATTTAGTTGCTGATCACCATTTACAAAATCGTTATAGTAACACCTGTATAAAATCTAGTGATCATGGACTATCTCATATAGGCTATTGCATATAGTAATGTGACTGTATTAATTTATGTTTTAAGAATGCTAGACATAGCATAATTGCTTTTATATTGACTTGTATTAAATAGCCTAAACTAAAAGAATGACTTGTGGATTAATGTGAACGCCAGCAAGCAGGAATAATGCTCAGAATGCTTGAGGATTAAACATCTCCGATGACGTTCATCGCATGGATTGATTTTATCGGGTTACAAGAAAAGGTAGGATATGGATTTAATTGCGAACTGTTAGTAGGCTACTGATTTTATGATTGATCATGCTAGCTACGGCATTCAAGTCTGCACGCCTCCAACTGACAGCCTGGTGAATAATCTGCATAACAAAAAGAAAAAAAATCTTTAAAGGTTATTCACGATTACGTAGCCTATTGTTGCCAAGGTATCTAGTCTTTAGAGTGCTTTGTTATATGGAGCTGTTGGGTAGATAGCGATAGATAACCCACGGTTAAACAAAGGCAGAATGCCGTAACTCAATTTGAGCTTTCCAAACAAAGTGAAAGAGCCGTAACTGGTGTTATACGGCGTTCTGCCTTGGTTTCTCCGGGGCTTTTCGAAGTTACAGTTGAGACAACCCATTATGTTCTCGGAAAAACAACGAAATTGACTCAAGATACTTATGCACATGATAAAGGATGTCTTGAATGTCCCAAAAATATCAATAACTAATTTTCGACAAAAATCGAAGTTAAGGTCTTTTGCATTTGCACGGCAGAATAGACCAATGAGCCCAAAAGTTGATTTTTATTCTCTTTTATTATCTTTCTAAATTAGAATTTTTGTTTTGTTTCCCAGTAAAATATATAAACATCCTTAATTAAAATTTACTTGAGAACCACAATTGTGTTTTTTTAAAGAATTGAATGGCAAATATTATTTGTACTTCAGAACTGAGCTGTCACCTTGCAGAGCCCTTAACCAGTTTCTCTCTCGATTTCTCTACTTTCTTTCTGATAGTTTCTTCTCTCTCTCTTTCATTTGGAGTCCATTTGATTGATTTAAGCATGGTGTGACCAAGTATGAATCCATTCTCTAAGAGTCAAAGGACTATTATTGGATTTTTCACATGGCTTGCCTTTAGCAGTGATTCAGTGATCTAAGAAGCTGTCCTCTTATGGCACAGAGTCAGTGATAATGAAGGATTTCATTCACAGGGACATTTACCACCATCGGACTGTCAAGAAGGACCACATCTCTAAAATTCCCATAGGAATCTAGTGGAGTGACAGCTTGAGGCTTGTACCTATTAAAATGATTTTGATTGTGTGTGTTTCTGTTAGTAGCCCTGACACAGAAGTGATTGATCCGACAAACTTGATCCGATCACATGACTCTCAGTTCTTTAGCCACAGAGAAATGCTGTGACAAAGGGGCTCCAGAAGCAGCAATCTGTGATGCTTAGAGCGGTCAGTGAAAACATTACGTACCTCCAGCAGCATGACTCATGATGCTTTTCTGTCCCTTCAAATGACAGATGGCCATGGGCCACATGGGTCGCAAAGGCCAGAATCATATATGCTGTTTGCTTTGTCTTGTTTGTTGGTCTGGGGGCATAAATCATGTTTCTCATAAGAAAGATCTTAATTCCATACTGGTGTTGGTCAGACACTCCACCTCATTTGGCAGAAGCTACATGAAAGCATCTGTGACTCACAGGCACAAACCCCAGTTGACTCTGGCAAAAAAAAAAGAAAAGAAAGAAAGAAAAATAAACACTATTGTCCTGCTTTGCAATTGTGAAGAAATAAATGGAGTGCAATCAAACAACTTGGGTCGTTCAAGTCGCAACACCCACATGAATGCGAGAAGAAAGGTGTGAGGAAGACAGAAACACAAAAATACAAATCTCCAACAAAAGAAATAAACACTGTTTATGCTTAATGTAAATCAGTTTTTTTCCCCCAGTGACATCTGCTAGCAGGAAGATAACGAAATGGATTGTGTGTATGAAATCAGAGGAACTTATGGGCTGTGACATGAGCCCTCAGATGTCAGCTACAGAGGGAGGAGATGAAGCAGAGGTGATTATACACTGGCTTAGAGGGTATATTAATTGTCTGACATACTCTCCCCATCACTTTCTTGCACACAAGTTGTTTTTTCTTGCCTATCTGCTCCTCCTGTCACTAGACTGCATTTATGAAGCATTCATAAACTTAAATTTTCGTCAAGATAAAGACCTGAGAATCAAATGTAATGTCCATTGTTGTGCAGCACTCAGAATGAGAATTGTTTCAGTTTAATTCTTGAATTGAATTTGGAGATAGCAAACCAAATAAATGTAATTTTAATTGGAAGAATAGTTCAAATAGAATTGATCACAAATCAATTCATTACAATTCTCTGTATATACACATCACGGTAGATTTCTGTTACAAAATCAAATGATTGAAGCACATGTAAACAGCACAGGTTTATTCAGCAGATGCAGGAGAAACAACATAGGCAGTCCTATACATCAACGAGACAAGTCATGAGGGTTTAGTGCTGGCTTTTATGGAGGAACTGATGAGGCTGATGGTAGACAGGTTAGTTGATTGTGGAGTGTGTACAGGTTGGTAGATGGAGAGGATTATGGGAGATGTAGAGTGCTGAGTGCTGACAGGCATGGTGAATGGAGATGTTTACATTTTGTTTGAATGTAATAAATTAATAAAATATCATATATAAAATATAATAATATAAAGTAATTGAATTCACTAAATATATCAATAGATTCAGTATAAATATTTGTTAATAAAGCTATCTTAAAATAATGTGGTGTACATTTTGTGGTGTTATTTGGCAAAATTAAACTATATTGTATATAGTTTTGACAGTATTGAACGTACAGAAATGTGTAATAATCAGCAAACAATGTATTCCACATATAAGGGGGAAATTATTTGTTACACTGCAGTAATTCATTAAATCCCTCTTTCTCTCATTTTTATATAAATTTAAATTTAAATTCACCATCCCGCACATTTGGTTAATTCAGTGTAAATTTTAATGAATGAATTGTTCTTAAATTCGTAGTTTTTCCTCTTGTATGGCCACACTCCTTAACCCTTCCATCCCACACGAACATGAGATTCTGTGATTCTGTGGGGGAAAAAAAATAGAAATAAAAATAAAACAATTAACAGACAAATATGATGCCAGTGATATGGTGTTTTCACTATATAATATGTTCCAAAAGATTTATGTACTTAAAATATCCCAAAATACCCACTGCAGCCCTGCCATTCACATGATGATTTCATGAGGTAAAATTTGGAAGGAAATCTGACCTGTGGAGTCTTGAAATGGACATCAATTTCTGCTGTCTTGTACCATTCAAAACTTGTTGTCACCTCTGCTTCTCTTAATTTGGGGATGTGAGTGGCCTTACAGGTGATTCTCTGTGGCTGTTCCATTCACAACATTATTTTAAGGCCTCTTTCAAAACCATAACAACCGGAACCCAGTTCTGCCCTGAATTCAATCTCTTTACCAGCAATTCATTACTTGAGGTCTTTAAAACATCCCACATATGAACACATTGAAAACTCATTAGCGCACAAACAAACATTCATTCCATCGCATTCCTTTCTCTGTCTCTCTCCGTCTTCCAGTCATCTAGTTATAATTGTTTTGGACCTTGCTGACCTTCATCTGCATGCCTGTCACAGTTTACATCTCTATTTTGATTGGAAGTGAAAAATATCTATAATGCTTAGCTGAAGTTAATTAACTCGTAAAACAGACCCAGCTGCCTGTTTGGAGTTCAGCTCAGAGTGCAAATAAAGAGCTCTTCAAAGAAAACCCATTGACAGTTTTTCCTCTCCTTTTCACTGTCTGATTACTTTTAAGAGTTTCGATACAAATTAATCTCTATTGGCAGCACTTGTGGCTTAATGCCAATTATAGAAAATTAATTACAGGCAGAATAGCCTATTTAAGGGTGTGTAATGACAGGTTTCATAGTGACAACGTACCCCATATAATGTGACAACATTCCCAGGCTACTGGGGCATCTTGTCACAAAAGGTCAATGTCTATTCCGTGAACGTAATATGACATTGCAAAATTCAAATTTTTTCTGTTTTGGATAAAAATGAAAACGCTTTTAGCAGCACTCACTGGACATTTCACTTTGAAAGTGTCACAGAACATGCAAGAAGCAACGTAATATAATTTGCAGAAATATCACTACAGACATCTATTGAGCCTGGGTTGATTTATACAGAAATAGAGATTCAAAAATAAACTGTAGAAGATATTACACCAAAGTAAACAGTGACATCTAGCCCAGCCCATACACATCGTTTTAAAAGCATAGCTCTAAAGACTTAAACATTATCCATATTAACATGAGATTAGTGCAAAAGAAAGGTCCGCTTACTTTGTCTGTGTAACTTCTGTCACGACCGTAAATGGTAAACCCTGTCTTTCGCAGGGTGCAAAAGAAGGATTGTTTAGGTCAAAAATCCAAACACATGAACTAAGTGATGAATAACTAAAACTTCAAATGCCTAGTCACATCACAAAAATGACAATTCAGCCAACTCTACAAGCCAGCTAAGTCATTTAGAGATTGTCTTTGAATTTGAGATATACTTTTGAACAATAGCTTTTAAAGGCAGCATCCTGCTCAACATGGAACCTCATAACATCAGTTTGGATCTTCCCATGAAATGACAGGCTTCTCTCTGGTGAAGTATGCCAGACTGGTCCAATCACCGGCACTTTCTTTCAATCGGCTTCCAATCAACAATCCACTCAACATGGAATTACATATTACACTTATGAGGTTCCATGTTGAGTGGATTGTTGAGTGGAAGATGATTGAAAGAAAGTGTGTATATATATATATATATATATATATATATATATATATATATATATATATATATATATATATAATATATTATGTATATATTACACTTATGAGGTTCCATGTTGAGTGGATTGTTGATTGGAAGACGATTGAAAGTAAGTGCCGGTGATTGGACCAGTCTGGCATACTTCACCAGAGAGAAACCTGTCATTTCATGGGAAGATCCGGTAATGACAGTTTTATTAAATTCTTAAAAAAATTATAATAATAAAATAAACAAATTCATCGAGGAATCGTTCACAATAATATTAATATTTAGAAAACACAAGGCGAATTTCCATTCCAAGCATAATTATTCTGTTAACTTTTTGAAGCAACAGCACACCTGGTTTGGGAACAGAATGAATAGTGTTATATCACGTGTTTCTACCACACAAGCTCTCATTTTGTACTTTTCAAACTGCTTTGTTTGAAAGCAAAATTAACAAAAGGGGTCCACACACATCCATCTGCAGCTTGTTGTAATTAGATTCCTCTATCTCCCCTCAATCACTAGATAGACTACCTGTGTCCTGTCGGTCAGAATGAAAGAAAATGTATTCTGTTGAGCATTATAAAGCTCTAGATGTTATGTGAACAAGAGAGTTTTAAAGAGAAAGCAGCTTTATAAGGTAAGTTAGAGACAAGATGGTGGAGCTTAACTTACACTTGTTTCGCAATAACCATTATTAGAATATTTCATATATCATATGTTGTTATGAGATGTTAAACACTATACTATTTGATCACTGTTAGAAAACACTCTCTGTCTTGAGAATGCCTCACCCCTAATTTTTTCCCCTCTCTCTTATTCCCCCTCCTTTCCTTTTTCTCCCTCTCACTATCCCTCCTCTCAGTATTCTTCGCCAGGAAGTCTATTCCTAATATGGACATGTTTTTCTGTATATATGGCGATTTTATACAAAACACATGTTCTTGGCAAAACATCCTGTATGGGTATGTCACCCTATCCTCATTGGTTAAGAGGGTAAAACTCCCCTCGACATGCCTATATAAGATCTGTATTTCTATGAATAAATTGAAGTATTTGAGAATACATTTGAATGTGTGTTTTCTTACTTCCCGGCCGTTTATTTACACTTTAGGAGACTGAGAAGATTTCAAAGCGGCAAAGAGATATCGAGGGACCAAATTGTTATGTATTAACAAATGGGGGCTAGTCCTGAGAAGATTTCAAGGCGGCAAAGAGATATCGAGGGACCAAATTGTTATTTATAAACAATCACTAAACTGTGTGTTAGAAGTAAACATAATATGTTGAATGGTTTCAACCTTTATGTATCCTAAACTGGGAGGCCAGTTTCACATAAATGCTGTTCGTGTCATCTTACTCTCATTACAGTATGTACAATAATGTTCAAAAGTTTGGCGCCGGTAAGATTTTTGAAAGACCACCATGGCTTTGCTCACCATTAATTAATTGATTTGATAAAAGAATACAGTAAAAACAGTAATATTGTGAAATTTGATCACACTTTAAAATAACTGTTTTCTATTTTAAAATGTTATTGCTGTAATGCCAAACCTGAGTTTTCACATGATCCTTCAGAAATCATTCTAATATGCTGATTTGATGCTCAAGACACATTTATTATGATTAAAAGTGTTCATAACAGTTGTACTGCTGCTTAATATTTTTGTTTAAACTGATATATATATAAACTTACATAACCCTTAGGCTTTACATCTTTATAAATCAATACAACATTAAAAAACACAGACAGCTGCATGGTTTTGGACTGAACCCCCCCCCCCCCCCTTTCTAGTATGACTTGATTTTATGATTTCATTGGAAAACATCAAGCTATGCGAGAAATCAATACCACAGTGTCACTGACTTCACAAAAGAGCTCCAGAGAGTTGTCTGCTTTACTGTAATATTTGCTAAAAATGATCCATCCTTCACCGGTTTACTCATTTACTGCTTTGAGAGTAATCGTCATCCTCTTCTGATCCCACTTTTTCCTGTTGTTAAGTTGTTTTGCCTCCTGTGATTGCCAGCCTCGGTGAGATGGAATTGAGTTCACACTCTTCCATGAAATGAAAGAGTGATTTTAGTCACACAGATTAGATGAGACCACCCAGCTTTTCCTTGTCTCTCCTCTGCTCTCTCCCTCATGCTGAGATCACATCTCGCAGATCTTGGCATGTTATTCCACCCATCATTATGTTGTGCTGCTGTTAAAGACTTCCTGTTTTGATGAACAATTTCTCAGAAACTCCATTATGACTATTCTTCAGGAGAAGAAGGTACATGAATAAATTTTGCTCTGTGGTACAACTGTTACATCTCCTTACTGTTTCCTCAGATGTTGCTTTTGGGTAATGCACTCATTATCTTCCATTTGCAAGCACATGATTCATATAAGCAATAAAAGGCTATTTTATTCCATTTTGAATAAACAAATGACAAGCTTTATCATTGCCACACTGCATCCTGATGGTCGTTTAAATTAGATTATTTTGTCTTATCCATTATTAATATTACTGCATTTTCATTATTTGTATTATTCAGTGAAATGTACTTAAAAGTCAGTTAAAAAGTTAAGCTGGCAATTTCATTACAGTCAGTTATGAAAAGTATGTTATGCTAATATTGAATTATTTTTAAAAATTTATTTTGCTAGTTTTAATATGTTCTGTTTCATCTTTTGTTTCATTTTATTTTTCAGTAAAGATGTTTGGTTAATTTATTTCCTTTGTTGAACATTGTTCCCCCCAGGAAACTTACCTATATTATGTTTCAGAATTTGTTTTTCGATTTTAGTAATGATGTCCATTTCATGTGAGAAGAGTGATATTTTAACCATTGTTTTCATATTGTGTGCAGTCATAAACTTTGAAAATTCATTCATCATTTGCTCACCCTCATGATGTTCCAAAATCCTTTTGGTGAGCTATTGATGCACAAAAGGTAATGGACACATACTTACATAAACTATCTTATTATTTTAGAATAAATTATCTTATTCTAAATTATCCTAAAAAAGAACAACTGATATATTTTACTATTTTACAAGGAAGGAAGGAAGGCAAGCAAGGAAGAACAAGGAAAACCGTTGCTTTTTGATTGCAGTATTATGGATTTCTGTGTGTATGTTTATATCCAGCTCATTTTAAAATGTCCCTATGTTAAAACCAAACCTAGACCCTTGATTTCTTTTGTTTATCATTTAAAATAGGTTGGTTCACTTTGTTTGCATATGCTTATATAGGTGTGAAAGATGTAGGTGTGCGTGCGTGCGTGTGTGTGTGTGTGTGTATTGAGAGCTGGTGTCAGAGGGGAACTAACTGTCTTCTTGATGCCCTCTAATCTTGATCACTCAGTGACATATGGAGAGACTGCTCTGTGTGAGATTGACATGAAAGACTTGACCTTCGCAGCCAGCTTCACAGTCACCAGAGATGTCTAATGCCACTAACAAAAGCTGCTTTGACGGTGACCATATGAAATAGGTGTTTATTTGTGTATATGCGTGTCTTCAGCTGTATTGAATTTCATCATCTAAACATCTTTCTCTGCGTGGGGAGTGACATTTATCTGTCTGTCTGTCAGTGGCGGCTCGTTGGGGGAGGCAGGGGAGGCACAGCCTCCCCATAATTATGAGGTGAAAATGGGAGGAGGACGATTTAATGTTAATAAAATTCACAATTCATTTCAGTTCATGTCTCAGAATGTGTATTTTTTGTTTGTAATTTCACAGTTGTAATACCACTCTAATGACTCTTGTGCCTCCGTTGGTAAAAAAAATTAGCCAATCAGCATCGAGTGTTCACTTTCAGCGCTGAGGAGTGTTGAGAAAAGAAACCTGGCAAGGGAGGCTATCCTCCTTCTGATATCAACCAATCATTAGAGACGTAAATTACGTGATGTACCAAGTACTTATGAGTAGCGATATTGAATATTTGATCGCCAACAGATTTACCAAACTGTCATTCAAACAGTATACAGTATATACAAATTTAGGGAAAACAGCCTAAGCTGGACATAGGCTAACGTTACAGCAGTCGGCTTAATTAAATGGCGCAACAGGCAGCTCTCTTTTAACACAGACTTTTAAGAAGGGTTGGATGTTTGCTTCAAGTGATAGTCCAGGTAAGTGAAATTATATTATCTTGCTGTATGTATGTCGTTTTCTTTACGTTTTCTGACTAAAAGCAACCAAAAAGCCATTTTAAAGTAGTTAAGCAAATAATAATCATCGGCAGGGATCCCAGACCAATACAATTAGTGTTTTTACTCTGTTTTAAAACCCACGAGCCGCCACTGACAAAAACATGACTAAAACTTTAAAATAATTAATTTTTACTCTGTAAAAAACAGCTCTTTTCAAACCAAGCCGTTTTTGTAGCATTTTCCTTTTAAATGTTAATGAGCTCTGCTGACCCCGCCCCTCTCTTCCGAGCTGCTCTCAGAGTGATTGTTTACTTTAGCCGCATTCATCCTGAAACTTGCTAATTAGCACATTATTAGGAAAGGCGATTTGCAAAGATTCATTACAAAACATTACACTCACTTCTTCTGTAGATAAGGCTGGATCATGAATGATTCGCGTGAACATAGACACATTTATGTAGATCGGGGGCGCATTCCCTTCAGAAACAATTTAATCCACTCAGTGGCTCAGATGTCGGGAGTAAATGACGACTGCTATGTACATTATTACATCAGAAGACCTCAATCGCTTAGGAGTCATTCTTGTCTACATCTGCTCCAGCGGTGAAACAATGGCGGACTGATGACAGCTCACTCAGGGTGGGTCTAAGGTAAGACGCCAATCCAGTCTGTGCTGAAACGCTACTGTCAATCAAACTA
>NW_015505866.1:228651-289508 GCF_001515645.1 Sinocyclocheilus grahami
GTAGATCAGGGGCACATTCCCTTCAGAAACAAAGTAATCCACTGCCAGTTCAGCGGCTCAGATGTCGGGAGTAAATGACGACTGCTATGTACATTATTACATCAGAAGACCTCAATCGCTTAGGAGTCATTCTTGTCTACATCTGCTCCAGCGGTGAAACAATGGCGGACTGATGACAGCTCACTCAGGGTGGGTCTAAGGTAAGACGCCAATCCAGTCTGTGCTGAAACGCTACTGTCAATCAAACTAACGTGGGAGGGGCCTGTCTGTGTGACATCACACAGACAGGCATCTGAGATCGGCTCGATTTGAGAAAGGGGTAAAGGCTTTAGTAGATAAAAAAAAAACACTGGGTGGATTTTTATCATTATAGGGTGGTTGTGTACACACACTGCCAACACACATTTCAGTTCAAACAACTTGTAAAAGTGCATGTAGCATCCTATGACCCCTTTAAGAATTTGACAATATTTTGCACTTGAATCATTTCGTACCCCTTGTTTCAGTTTTCAAGGAAGCCTTGATTTCACCTGTGACAGCTTGACTACAATTGACAGATTTAAACAATTCTACTAGGAAAATGGAAAATCCTTCTGCCTGTGTACAGGAAATAGTCGGCTGCTTCTCTGTTTGATGTTTACTCTATATTCCATTCTATAAGTGCTGGCTAAAAAGCCTCATCATGTTGAGGGAGAGGGGCTGATCTCTGTTCAATCACCCCTGCTCTCCGCTCTCCTCCAGCAACAGCAGGGACAGTTTACACAGTGGGTAAAACATGGCTGAGTGAATTTTTTTTTTTTTTTTTAAAGACTCCATTTTGTGAGGTGGTTAAGAAATTTAGATGTCAATCAAACCATATTGACTCAATCCCCTAACATACACAGAAGGATCTTATCTGATTGTGTGTGAGTGTGTATTTGTATATGTGACTCTGTCCCTTCAGGCTAATGTTTCAGTGCTATCATGACACCAGTGAGGAATGTTCAGTTCCTCCCTTAAACTGCTGTTCATTTATATTCTCGTTTCTTCTGCATCTACTTTTAGGTACTCTCGAGTCTCCCTGTGTTATATCCATGCATACATTATATATACTACCATTCAAAAATTTGGAGTCATTCAGTTTTTAAGAAATTAGGAATTTTAATTTTAAGAATAGGGAATTTTAATAATAAGGACTCATTAAATAGATCAAAAGTGACAATCAAGACTTTTACATTGTGGCATTTCTGTACATGTGCTGTACTTTCAAACTTTCTATTCATCAAAGAATCCTGAAAAAAATATAGATCATGGTTTCCACAACAGTATTGTGAAAATTCAGCTTTGACATCACACAAATAAATTACATTTGAAAATATATTCAAATAGAAAACTGTTATTTTAAATATAATAATATTTCACAATGTTTATTACTATTTACAGTATTTTTGATCAAATAAATGCAGCCTTGGTGAGCATAAGAGACTTGTGCGAATGGATCATTGAGTCAGCGAGCAGACCTCAAGAACTGAATCTCTGTGATTCATGAATCAATCAGGACAGGTTTTGTGAACCAGTTCAACTGAATAATTGAATGTAACTCATGATATATATAGTCTTAGCCTTCTTCTTTGCCATAGAAATAGTCAAAATAGCCACAGGATGTGACCTCCTTAGTCTGTTTGTGTTTGACATTTTGGCCTTGTGTTTGACCTCTCATGATCTCTAGCTTGTGCTTACTACTTTGACAGGCTCATTCTCATCATGCATCCTGGTGTTAAGCAAAGAAAATAGTTTTACCCAATTCAGATATTCTAAAATTCGGCAAATTGACTGTCAGTAATTAAATAGAACAGACTGTACTTATTCAGTGCAAGTCATCCAGCAATGGATGCAGCTGAAGATCAAATAATACATGCACATACACACATACGAACAGGTTTGCAAACAGACTTTTTTTTTTTTGCAGACTAACACTGCACTGTAATTCCCCAAGGGAAGATTAATTAGCAAATGCAGAGTATACATGTCTGCATCATCAATAATGAGCGTTTCACTGACTGTGTTCATTAAGACAATGGATTGGTCTTCATTAAATGTCTGCCTTGAGCAACGATGCTAAGCATATAGATGAAACAGATGTAATAGAGCTGGCCAGTGCCTGTGCCTTTCAGGTAAGCCTCTTATTTAGGGCTGATTACAACAATATTTCCTGAAATTGTGAGGATATTGTGGTTGTATGAGTCACTCTGAGTGAAATTGAAATCCACTTGGATTTAATCTTGTGCTGAGCTGTAATGACAATCGTCATTTATTATTTAACTGCACTAAGACTCATGTTTTTTTTTCATGCAGACATATTCTCACAGTAAACTAATCTTATTTTAAACTATGATGATCCATGACAAACAGCCGTGTCGTGTATTCCCTGTCTTCTGATTTGCTCCTGCTGCTTCATGACCTGATATAATGCCATGCGTTCATTAGAGTGTAAATCTCAATTCAAGCCCTGCCTTTCCCTTCTGAGGGTTGTCATTTGTTTCTTATCTTTTCTCCACTGCCACAAAAGCCTCTCCATTCCTTTCGACATCACCTGAAACAGTCGCTGTCCTCTAAAGATATTTACGCTTTATGTGTTGCTATATATTCCATTCTAAATTCTTATCTTTAGCTTTAACATTTTGATATACCTTACGAAAAAGAAGTTTATTCAAGTGTGCTATTAGTATACTTCTTTTAAACTAAAAAATAGGAAAGTATACTTTTAGTCTACTTTTTATGTACTTCTCATAAATGGGCTTTATGTACTTCTCAGAAATATACTTAAAATGACATTTAAGTATACTTAACTTATAGCCTACTTAGAAAAAGTCTAAATATACTTGAGCTAGACTTGTGTTCCTAGAATCAGTGTTTTCATTGTTATACTGTAGGGGGCGCTAGTACACATATTCTGTAGAGAATTTCCAAAAAACACAAGTGAAGAAGAAACCGAAACAACAGATGCTTCCTTTTTGTTTACAAGCAGATACCCTGTTCTTTTGATGTTTTGTATGTTCAGATATTCATAACAAAGTATATACAAAATAATACCTATATAGGGACATAGTAGTATACTTAAAGTATGATGTAAAGTTCACTTAAAGAAAACTTACGAGTATACTTGCAGTGTAAAACTACTAAACTAGTAGTTTACTGAGACTATACGTCAAAGTGTACTAAAAATGCTACTACAAGTATTTAATTAGAAAACTATCAGTATTCATATGTTCACTTTTAGTATAGTTGCAGTACAAGCTAAAAATATTGTTGTAAACTAGTTGTGTACTTAAAGTTTACTACTGTTATACTTAAAGCATACTTAAAGTATACTTTTATATACTAGAAAGTGGGCCAATTCAGTCCCAAGGAGTATTGAAATAGTACACTTACAAGTATACTACTAGTACACTGACATTTGTATACTTGCTACATAAAGTATACTTAAAAATATATTTGAACTTTACTTAAGTATACTTAATAAAATAAACTTGAAGTATACTACTTTTTGGTAGGGGATGTTTTACAACTCGAATTAGGTAAAAAAAAAAAAAAAAAAAGGATTTGCAAATCTAATGATAAGATGAAATTTAGTCCATCACAGCTAATTCCAGAGACATTTCACTATGACATTTCCCAGCAGAAATCCTTATGTTTCGAACATATCTTCAGAGCCTGATGTTTAATCGTCTTTATCTGTGTGTTCACACAAGTCACATCTTATGGAACAAACTCTATCTCTGAGTGACCTCTTGTCATTTCAGTTGGCTGGACAAATTTACAACACTGTATCGCGAGTGACATCTAGTGGCATCAACAAACAGTACAATGAATCGGTGGCCAACCGCCAATAAAACACCAAAGAAGAAGAGTGCCTTAAAAACTGATCTTTGCTGTTTGTTCTATTTACTTGATGATCTGAAGCAGCAACACAATTCTTAACCACTTTGCTGAAAAACTGATTTATTTATGTTCAATACACTTTATGTAACCTTTCATTTTTGATGGCATTAGCCTGCACAAGCCACTACTAACTGGCCTCCTTTAACACATGCTTCCCATTGGACTGGATAGGGAAAGAAAGTACTATGTTTTTGAGTAAATTGATAGACTTGTTAGTGCTATTTTTGAGTGTTTTATGTTCTTTTATGTGTTATGAATTTCTGTGGTTACCGTTGGGCTGAACTGTGCTGCTTTCTGAACTGCAACATAAAGATAACGGCGTATATTGCTAGCTTCTCTCAGTGAATAGTAGCTGTGATAATTAATTGGATATTGCATAAGAAATTGAATAGGAAAAATAAACCTAAATGTAGGAACCTGAAAAGTGGCTAAATGTTTAAATAACTTCTATTTCATTATTTAAATCGGCCTAATCTAACTAAATTATGTTGGCTTAAATAAATTGATTTATTCTAAATGGAAAATAGGACATTATGTGTAAATAATATATTCTATATTCCAGTTAAGTTGTGTACTGACTAAACAACATTGGTGCTTTAAATATACACTAGGGCCCAAATGTCTGATGCTGTATTAAAAATGTAGGATTCAAATTTAATTTAAAACTCAAAATAAATATTTTAGGATTTTAAAAACAAAGACATTTTATGACAAAATGAAAAAGAAATAAACTGGGCACTTAGATTTCTAAGTCACTAATCAAATAAGCAAATTTGTTCATGTGTCTCTTTGAATAGACAGTGTGTGTGGGTCTACATATATAGACAGACATAGTTAGGAATAGAATATGACAGTTTGCTTTTGTTTGTTTGTATTTGGGTTGTTACTTAATTGTGTCTGCATAAAAAATTACTTGACAAAGAAAGTACCAAAACTAATTATATTACAAGTGATTAGAAACACAGTGGTAAAAAAAAAAAAAATCACACAAACAAATATCAATAAAGACAATAACAGGCCCACTCACAAACTCTTTTTGTGACACAAGACACATTTCTTTTAGTCATTGGAGTAAAAAATACACATGAACCAACACAAACTCAAATACAAACATCATGTTACTCTTTGTTGTTGCATGTTCAGTTTCATTGTGCAAATCTCCCATTTTCGAGTGCATCATTGTCATTCAGGGTTTGTCATCAGAGAGTTGATGCAATCCATCAAAATCCATCACATCAGAGAAAGAAAAACATAATAATAATAAGAGACCTCAGATTTCTGATACAACATTAGAAAATGAATCCTAACAAATGCATTTAATAATAAATAAAAACCTCTACATAATGTATCAGTGGTGAGATGTTTTAGTTGCACTTAATATAAGTAAAGTAGGTTTATGTGGCAGATATTTGTTATATTTGTCTTATATTTGGATTTATGCAGCTTGGGGTAGTTTTATGTTCCAAAAAAAAAAAAAGGAAGGAAAAAAAAAATCCTGCTACATTCAAAAAGAAAAAAAAAATGCTGCATGCTTATTTTATGAGCAACAGAGAAAGTGTCCTTTTATGTTTTACAATATACCATTCTGAATGTAGCTGAAAATCAGTGCAAGAATAATTTTCAGTGTAATCTCAAAGTGAAGTGCTTTTCAAGAATATCCCAACATGGTTGTTTCATGTTTCAAAAATTCATTTTGAAAACCTGCTTCCTTTTCATCTCTCACTTGCATCTCTATATGACATCACACCTTGAAGCCTCTCTGTCCTGCTCAGTCCTGAGCTACAGTATTTTAGCACATTTTAAAATGTTACAAATATTCAGAATTTATGAAAATCAAATACAAGAATCACAAGTCATACTTGCTTTAGATGGTATCAGAATGTGGACTAGAACTGTGTAAAGTTGCATTGTAGGACAAAACTTGGTTTTATGGCACATAGTTCACTACAGTACATGGTTCAGATGTATATTTCCATCAGTGAAGTGAGTTTAAAGTGCATTTTGAAGAGATTTAAGGGTTTATGAGTCTTTTTTCTGTAATATTTCTTTCTAACTGTGCTGGCTAATGCAAAACTCTTTAAAGGCACAGTTTGTAATTAATTGTCTGTTTTTTATGTATAACTGAGCAGCATTTGAATCCACTATTTTTAATATTTTATAACAGCTTAACACTTTGTTCTGCACAGTTATATTACTCTCTTTCCATTACATTCATATTAAGTGCTCTATTTCTGTATCATCTATGGCTTTTTCCTTCAAAAATGCTCACATTTTAAATTGAAATTATATAAATATCAGTTTATGCCCAGAAATAATTCCTTGTCAAATTAAGATTATGTTGGTTTTTGGTAGGTTCTTTTTATGTAATATATATGCTCTGATTTCAACTGTGACCTTTGGTCATTTATTGTGACAAATGCTTTCAGTCCTCATGTCTGGGTCATTTCAGATTGGTGGGCCACTGAGAATATATCACATGTGGGAATGATGTACAGTAGGCGGGACAGGGCACAGTGAACAGTGATGGTGTTGACCTTATACACACACACGCACACGTTGAGGCGTTTTTGTAGATAGAGGTCATAATTTGGCATGTGGGTTGGAGATGATCTCAGCGGGGAGGTCTTTGATTGGCAGGTCTCTGGCCTCCCCCCCTCCCACATCTGTGCTCTCACAGCTGCTCTGAGGAGACTCGGGAGGCGGCTTGTAGAGCATGGCAGCCAGCAAAAAGAAAATAGTGCCTAAAACCTGAGAAAAACAGAGAAATTAAATAAGTCAAAACAAAATGGAAGGAAGTTGAATTAAAAAAATTCATATGGTTGATGTGAACATGATCTTAAAGTGAATTATGTATTACAAGTGAGGTCACATTCAAAATCTGGGATTAAAAATCTAATTTGAATCAAGAATTAAAATATTTAAGGGTCAGTAGCAACATTTATAATGTTACAAAATATTTCTATTTCAAATAAATACTGTTCTTTTGAACATCAGTGAATACTGAAAAAAAGAAATGTATTATGATTTCTACAAAAAAATTAAGCAATACAACTGTTTTCAACATTAATGATAATAAGACATGTTTCTTGAGCAATAGATGAGCATATTAGATTGACTTCTGAAGGATCATGTGGCACTACTATAAATTTTAAGATTTATAATTTTCAAAAATACAAGCAAAAATCATTATTTTAAATTAATATTCCTTAAGGTCACTGTTATGTATAAATGGCAACAAATCAAATATTAAGAAATACAGTAATGACATGCATGCTATTTTTAATTAACTTTCAGTCAAATTGTTATGCTGATAATATAATTTGTAACAGAAACATTTGTATTAAATTAGCAAAATGGAAGCATTTTCACGAATAGTCTCAGAATTTTGATCCCCACTTGATGTGTTATACCTTAGCTTTTATGAAACTCTTGAAACTGACTTGTCAATGCACCACAGGAGGCCATTTAGTGCTGCAAATGGCCTCCTGTAGTAAATTGAGAAGTTAGTTTCAAGAGTTTCATATAATCTAAAGTATATTAAATGTGGAATGAGTCATCATTTCTGGGAACATTTTTGCATAATTTTCAGATATTTTCAAGTATGTTTTTCTCTACCTTGTAGATGATGCCTGCGATGAGTGAGTACTGGCTCATGGCCGAGTTGTGGTACAGGTAACAGGAGCCGTATTCCCCACAATGCTCCTCCCACAGCAGGCAGGAGATGTCAATCACTGAGCCGAACGCTATAGGGCCTGGGATCCCACCGAGAGTCCTTACTACGATCCACTGTATTCCAAGTCCAAACGATCTCTGACTGTCAGGAACACACCTGCAGGAGAAGACAGACAATCACAATATACTATAAACACAAGCATCTGTATTATAAGGTGAGCCACAAGAGATCCTACTATATATGTTTGGAATGGGATACTAGCTTACTACTTAATCACTATATTTTTTATACATATAAAAAGTGAAAGAGTAGGTATTTTTCCACAATAAAAAAAAGTATTTTATACTCACTAAGTCTGGATTGATTTGAACAAAAATACAGTAAAAACCAGCAATATTATGAAATATTACAATTTAAAATAACTTGTTTTTCTATTTTGGTATATTTTAATGTGTAATTTATTCCTGTGATGACAAAGCTGATTTTTCAGCAGCCATTACTGCAGTCTCACAGTCACATGATTCTTAAGAAATAATTCTAATATGCTGATTTGGTTCTCAGGAAGCATTTCTTATTATCATTATTACAAAACAGTGGTGTTGCTTTAATATTTTTTTTGGAAAACGTGATACCTTTTCCCCCAGTTTTTTTTAATGAATAGTCACATCAAAACAACAACACTTATTTGAAATATAATTATTTTATAATATTATAAATGTATTTACTCTCATTTTGATCATTTTAATGCACCCTTGCTAAATAAAAGATTTAAAAAAAAACCTTTCAAATCTGTCAAACAAATTTTTTTTTTACTGATCCCAAACTTTTGAACCATAGTGTATATGCAATGGTCATACCTGAGTGTGGCAGTAAGCGCAGGGATGCTGCAGAGGAAAGTGAAGAAGATGATGACAAAGAGGAAGGTGAGGAAGGCTGGCATGTGATTGCAGGACGACACACACCTCCCTTCTTCAGCAAAACCTTGTTCTCCCCATGATATATTCCCTACCACACAGCTGCAGCCAGAGAACACCTATGAATGCATAAACACACGCACACCAATAGGGACAAATTCATAACCAAGAATAAGACATAGATTCATGTTTTTTAATTTTTTTATTTGAGACCTCTTAAAAAAAAAACTTTTGCTTTGCATCAAAACCGATGCAAAAATCGAAAACATTTATGCAGCTTAGTTTTAATACGTCTGTGTAGTATTGTTCTGAGACTTACAATATGTCTTCATAGTACAAGCTCAAACATTGATTTCAAAAGATAAAAAAAATTATATGACCCTTTAAATGCAATTACCTGACAAAATGTGTGCAATTACGCCAGAGTTAATTGACTAATCATTTTGTTAAAAGAGTGTACGTGACACTGAGAAAGTGCCGAACATGGGGTCTGTGTACCTGTCTGCCTCTGGGGCTGTATGTGTGGTTGAGGGAGCTGCAGCCGGCATGGCAGGGAGAGAAATACATCACTCCATCCGCACCACACACAGGGTTAAACAACTCCTTAACACAGTGACAGCCAATGTTACAGCTTACGGTCAAGTTGCCCAGATCTGAGAGGCTGAGAGAGAAGTATTTTAGTTTTCAATTTCATTTCACCTCAACGGATCAATAACACAGTCAATTCCCTTGTGCTCTGGGTATTAATTTAAACCATTAGCTGTGTAATAAAACAAGCATGCAACATGTCATACTTGATTAATTTAAAAAAGATTAATACCTAAAGGTGACTGAAAAGTTTTTGAACACTTTTGTGTTCTCTTCTAAGGGCCAAAAATGTCTTAACAACAACAAACTATTCAAGATAAACCCAAGTTAAATGTCTATTGAAAAACAAGCAGTTTTCAAAGCATAATACAACATGTGGAACTGGCAGGCAAATGTAGAAATTCAACTGTATAGAAATAGCACGCTCTAACAGAACAGTTAAATGTCTTGTCTAAACATTTTTGTTGGATTATTAATCTGACATTTCTGGATATGACTCAACAAATCAATAATATATTATCTGTCAAGCCCCTTTATGTGTATTGATAAAACCTGCACTGAATAAATCCTGAAAAAACTTGCTGAGGGGAAAAAGTAAGCCCTAGAAAGCACTCCTCGGTTTTGAGGGGAAAAACATAAAACAAAGATATTTATTCACATCGATTAATTAATAATTTTTCCCCCTTCACTTTATAGGACAGTAGACCCCAGACAGGAAAGCAGAAATAAGGGGGAACTGGACAGGGCACATTTTTACATTACATAATAAATGTGCTAAATTAGCAATAAGTAGTTAATTCTGTCGATTCATTTATTTAAAATCAGTTATCTCAAACTGATGTCATGTAGATTTTGACCTCTTGCTCTAATAATAAACTTAATGACCCTCTATATCATAAATGATTCAAAGTGGGTATTGTTAATATTATTTCAAGGCTTCACTCGCTGTCCTTTTATCTCTCAAATAGATGTACTTCATGTACTTCCTCTTTTACACATACACACTGTGCTGATGCTATTTCAACTGAATGACTGAAGCCACCCCTAGACAGCTAGACAAATGCATATGCACATCTTACTTACACCCTATAATCAACAATTATATTTCTTTTCTATCCATATAAGGTAACATATAACTCCTGAATACTTTGATTGGATGTCCGAGACATCCAGTCTGTTGTTGTTTGTATAAATGCGACCTACACTCTTAAAAATAAAGGTGCTTCAAACGGTTCTTCAAGCGATGCCATAGAAGAACCATTTTTGGTTCCACAAAGAACCATTCAGTCAAAGGTTCTTTAAAGAACCATCTCTTTCTTAGCTTTTTATAATCTGAAGAACCTTCTTTCGCCACAAAGAAGCTTTTGTGAAACAGAAAGGTTCTTCAAATGTTAAAGGTTCTTTATGGAACCATTTAGACAAAAGGTTCTTCTATGGCATCGTGAAGCACCTTTATTTTTAAGAGTGTATCTTCCTGAATAAAGTTGAGAATGCTTTGGTAGTGCACCAATTCTCTGTGTCTGCTCATTCATTCTCCCAGGCTTGCAGAGCAACAGAACACCACTGGGGTTGATTAATCACATAAATAACAGATACACCTCCAAAGATTTAATCTAACAGTAATGAATTCACAGGGTTTCATACCTGTTGTTATGGATCTCTGTCTGCAGGTAGGGGGCGTTGTAGTGGTTGTGTGTAAAGTTGTTGTAGTATTGGGCGGTTACTCCTGCCATGGGCACATTAGGACAGTGAACCAAAAAGATGAAGATAGCCATGAGGCTGACCACTGCGCACAGCATGCAGAAACGGATGATCCCGCGGCAGTGAAGGTTCAACTTTTTTACAATGAAACCACCCAAGAAGGTGCCTCCTCCACCAGCTGGTACCACCATATACCCTGGAAAGAGAAGATGGAGGTAAAAACAACTCGGTGAAGTTCTTTCCTATATGCCAAGAGTAATTTGAGCAAGAGGGTGTGGCGTTGAGTTTGATTAACATCTGATTCTTACCGAACCAGGTTGCTGCCTCTGAAGCACTCAGACTAAACTGAGACTCCAGAAATTTGGGGCCAAACGTGGACATCCCGGCTATGAGTGTGGCCTCCGTGGCCCCAGCGAGACACAGAAAGATGAAGGTAGGGTTCTTCAAAAGCAGCAGCATTGACCTATAGAGAAAAAGGGAGAAAATGACTTATTCAGTAATTTAAATGACTTGCATCTTGCAAATGAGCACCACAACATTGTAATTTCTCAATGTTACAATGTAAGAAATTCACTAAAAAGCACACTTTGTAATAATGTCAAATTAAAAGTCTTTTTAAATCATTATGTTTTAATTATCTTTTGTTGTGCTTTAAAAAAGTTTGGTTAGAAATTACATACATATAGCGCAAAGAAAACAAAAATAACAATTTATTCAACAATTCTTCTCCCCCGAGTAACGTCTTCCGCCATTTTAGAGAGTATCACAATGCATACGCACGCTTTCCCCTAAGTGTAAACAACACTGATTACGCAGATTATGTTCGTGCGCGCGCTTTCCCCCTGAACGTAAACAACGCTGATTGCGTCGATTATGCTCTTGGGTACTCTCTAAAATGGCGGAAGACATAACTCGGGAGAGAAGAATTGTTGAATAAATTATGTTATTTTAGTTTTCTTTGCGCTTAAAAGGTAATCTCGTAGCGTCGCAAAACTGAAGTTGAGCCACTGATGTCACATGGACTGTTTTACCGATGTCCTTACTACGTTTCTGGACCTGGGAACATTACAGTTGTGTTGCTGTCTATGCAGGGTCTGAGAGCTCTCACATTTCATCAAAAATATCTTAATTTGTGTTCCGAAGATGAATGAAGGTCTTACAGGTTTGGAACGACATGAGGGTGAGTAATTAATGAGACAATTTTCATTTTGGGGTGAACTAACCCTTTAAAACGCATTTTTTCGCATATTTTTTCTTACAAACACAGTTTTGTAACATGCAATTAAGTGTTTTTTGAAAGTATGCTAAAGCGTACTTATTTTTAAAATTATTTGTTTTACATACATTAATCCTTTTTAAAACAATGTAAAACATGCATTTTAAATGATTCTATCTAGCATTTTAGTCATCTAGTCTTTTTTTCATTTTATAAGTTAAAACAGCACATGATGTTCAGTTGACATCTCTTGGCCAACTATTCCAACATTTCAATTTTATAGATAGCCATTTATGGATAACATACAACAGCAACTGACAGCACTGATTTGTGCTTTTTTCTTTTATTTCGGTCAAAAGACCTATTGGTGAAATGCAGCAATTGTCTTTCAATAACCTTTGAAAACTGGACCGAGGAGAGGAAAACAAGGAGAGGTTTTAATGATATCTAGTGGAATCTTTGCAGCCAAATGAAAACTTGCAAACCAAATGAAATACGACAACCCAATAACTTGTACGTGGCAGTTTGTTGGATCTTTAAAAGTAAAGTGTCAGTGAAAAGTGCTAATTTCCTGGATGTTTAAAAATCGTCTAGGGACACATCACCCATCTGAATTCGTTGAATATGCCAGTCAAGAAAACTACAACCTCAGCTACTTCCCATCAACCAAGTGTCTAAATATAAACATGGTGGTACAGCACATGATAACAAACGGTAAAATGCGGCATATAGTCACACAAGTATGGCTTTTAATATGTTTGAAAAAAACAGCAGAGGAAACAAACCTTCCTCTCCGGTCATGTGTTCATACCTGGGCATGTCCTTTACTGTTTTGCCAAACTGAGGATCAGATGCAGTGACCTGACTGCCATCTTTCAGCTGGTGGGCCTCTGAGACCCGCATGGCCACATACCGCTGAGAACCTACAAGATACAGAAAGTGAGACTGTTAATCACACTAATACTATACTGTACTGCAGTCATTTGACTTCTTTTAATTTGGGCTTGTGGGTAGCACCTGGTAGCTGCCGTGGGTAACCCAATATAGGCAGAGCGATAACCAGAGCTGCCGCTCCTCCTGCCAGGAAACCGATCCACCAAGCTCCCACCCACAGTGGGTTTTCAGGAGTCAGCTCTGTCCTAAGAGAGACAGAGAGAGAAATTTTAGCTTTAGAAAGGTGACTCAAGAAACTGTGCAAAGTTTAGTATTTGAATCAAATTGTTATGTTTTTGTTATTTCTATGGATTTATGTCAGTCTGTGTTCTTCGTCATGGAAGTCACAGGGTCCAAATCGATCCTAGTCTGTTACAGAAATTTAAATGTAACCCTCAAAATAATTCTGCATTTCTGCCATCTAGTCTCCTATTTATGTATTTATATTGTGGATACATACAGGACATTTATAAGCGGTCAGTGACAGTAATTAGATAAATTTTTAGCAAATATCAAAATGAATGAATGATATGAATCCATTTTTCATACACTACAAATGTATATTGTGATTTTATGCCTAAATCCACTTGTGGAATTTTAAATGAAAGGTTGTGTGTGTGTTAGTTAATTAATTAACGGCCTTTTGGTATTGGCCAGAATGTTACAGTTTTTCTCGATTGCTAACACACTAAAACTGATTCATTTGGCTCAATTTTCCAAACCATTCATACAGTTCCCGAAACAAAGACACGTTTCTCAAAACTTTTAACACATTTCACCTGTTTGCACACACGTTCCAATTTGCTCAGTGTTTTCTGCAAAACTCTACACAAAAACGGCATCATTTTGCACAGGTTTAACCATGTTCTCATTCAAAAAACACAAACACACAATATAATTAACTCGAAGCATCAAAAAAAATGAACTCAAACAGCACACATTTATCCATGTGTGAACATTAAGTAGCAAAACTGATGACACACAGGTCAGAATCTTAGGATGATATGCACAGGAGCACAAGTGATTATGAGTTTTGGAAATAGAATCCTGGTAGTGGGAGACTAAATAAAAATGAAGGGGATGAGGTCAAAGGTAATTTGTTCCTGATGAAATACAAAGCACTATAGTTGAGCATATTCTTCTGCATGGACTGACCATGAGGGAAGTTGCCCTACAGGCTCATCTACAAGGTTTTAATACTACTTACACATACAATATAATTACAGTAATTTTGCAGAACTGAGAGATGACTGTCTAGGGTAGGAAGTCTTTTGTCAGAAGACTAAGAAACTGCTATAACAAATAAGGATAATACAAATACTGTAATTGGCAAAGGATGCTGAATGAATGAATGTAATTATTTATTTAATCATTCATTATTTATTTATTTCTGTAGAGTAACTGACAGTATATTCCAATGTGTGTTTGCTGTATATCCAGTTGTTTGGTCTTTGAACTTTTCTCTTGTAGTGCTTTTCATTTACTATAAGATCTCTTTACAGTAGTGTAATGACAGTAAACTTTTCTTAAAGATTATTGCTGAATTTTAATGTATCTGCACCCCTCTATTTATGTTGCATACTGTAACAGACATTGACTAGCAAAAGGATTCCTATTTCCCAAAAGGAGGTTTTTGTAACAGTGTTTTGAATTGATCTCACTAGTGTTCTCTAGTGAAGTAGTGTGTGTATTTGGCAGGTTTGTGTGTCATCTGAGGCCAAAGTTTGAGTCTGACAAAAGAGAACATGTGTTTGACTAAACTACTTGATTTTGACATGGAAGTTTGAAGTTTGCACAAGTTGGTGTGTAGTTTTGAGATTGTGTTTATAGTTTATAGGTGAATTGTTTCATGAATTGTGTTAGCAATCGAGAAAAACTGTAATATCGGTGCATCCCTACATCAAAATGAAGATAATAAATATCTATCAGGATTTAAATAAGGATCAGATGCAATTCAACTATTTATCACTAGGAGTCTGACACTTGTAAAAGTCTTTTCAGGAATAATTCATCTAAAAATGCCAACTCACTGCTTATGCAATGCTGTATATTATGTCTGTGAATTATAGATCAGATATGGCCTAAAGAATTAACTTATTCATTAATCAATTTTTTGTTATTACTTATTAGGGAGTATTCATTTCCTAAAATGAAGATTATTTTCTTACTCATTAGCCACTTACGTTTGGTCGATTTCTGTGTAAATATTGAGAAAGAATCCGCCCAGCAAGTATCCAGCCGCAGGTCCTACAATGGCAGCTGTGTAGAAGATCCCTGAGAAAACAGAAGAAAGCATATCAAGTCTCTTCGCCTCCTTCTTCTGCCCCCTTAGTCATATGAAAGCTGGTCTGGGTTCACACTGATTCATGTTTTCGATCAAAAGACACAGTAGGATGCAGTTTGTATTTCCAGTGCCTATGTCTGGAGAGGGGGCAAGCAGGGTTGTGATTGTCCTCAATGGCCTTTGAAAACTGGACATTGGGGAGAAAAACAATGGAAGGTTTTATTGATGTCTGAGGTGGAAACTAGTGGCTCTCACTGATAACAACCAAACAAAATGAATAGGTGTCTCAAAGTCTGAGTGGGACAAAATGACAGGATTCAGTGAGGGTAAATATCAATTCTTGAGTGTTTTCCATTCACACAAAAGCATTTCAGAATATAGATCTGAGTGCTTGATTACTTTTGAAATCAGGTACACAGTCACATATAAACCCTCTGACAAAATCAAGTCCAATCAATATACAGGGATGCACCAATATTAGGACCGCAATTGTTTTCATTATTTCTGAATCCTCTTTTAATGCTTTAATTAAATTTCAATAATTAAAAAGCATGTCTAATCAACTGAATTTTAAGGGGATCTGAATACTTTCCATACCCACTGTATATTAGGCTCTAGGAAATCTTTTTTTTTTTTTTCCCCCAAATTCTGATTTTATTGTTCTGGATTCTGTGTTTTATGATTTAATACAAATTTATCATCAATAATTTTACTAATCAAATTAATTTTATAAAAAAATTAACCACTTAATCAATAATTTAGCTATAAGTGAATGTTAGATGAGAGCAAAGGTAATCTAAATGTACAAATAGGGGAAAAACAGGCCAAGCAGAATAAAATATCTAACATCAGCCTAATACAGGACATATTTTCATGTTTTTAATGGCATCATCACACTCACCTATATATACAGGTGCGTAGTTTGACTTGACATTCTCATCTAGGTAGGTGACCCCGAGGGTGTACAAAGGGGTTGCCCCGATCCCATGCAGAAACTGTCCCAGCATAAAGACGAAGCGGTAAGCCGAGAGCCCACCTTCCTCGCCGACACACGTCTCGGTGTGATTGGACAAGCACAGTCCCATGCGCTCCGGTACTCTCACCTGATAGGGTGGTGTGGTGAAATGGGGCAGGGCAAAGACCAGAGAGCCCAGAGCCATGATGAGCACACCCCAGCCCAACCATCGAGGCTTATGACCAGTACCACCAAAGTAGCCCACGAATGTCAGGCACACACAGGCAGCAATGTCATAGGAGCTTGCAATGAGTCCCGCCTGCAACAGCATCACAAATTACGCATTGTGTTAATAATGGTGAGGTGTACACATTCCAATTTGAATACTGTTCGCCCTGTAATGTTTGAGATTAGGTCTGATGTGTCTTTTAGGGCCATGCATACTTTTTGGAATAATTTTACCCATAAACCATTGTGATATACAAGGTGGATGGGCTGTGATGCTTCTCTGATTTACAATTAAATTCTATGGCATATGCTTACTTCATACTTGAAAGTACATAACATTCAAAAAACACCGGAGCCAGTAAGTTTTTTCTTTTAAAGAAATGTATACTTTTACTCAGCAAGGATGTATTAAATTGATCAAGCGTGACAGAAAATACCTTTATAATGTTACAAAAGCTTTCCATTTCAAATAAATGTTGTTCTTTTGAACTTTCTATTCATCAAAGAATCTTGAAAAAAAGTATAATGGTTTCCACAAAAATAATAAGCAATATTAAACTGATAAGAATAAGAAATGTTTCTTGAGCATCAAATCAGAATATTAGAATGATTCCTGAACGATTATGTGACACTGAAGACTGAATAATGGCTGCTGAAAAAAAAATCATCTTTGCATCACAGGAATAAACTACAGTTTAAAATAGAATAAAATATAAAACAGTTCTTTTAAATTGTAATAATATTTCACAACATTACTGGTTTTACTGTATTTCTGATCAAATAAATGCAGCTTTGGTGTGCATTATTTTGAAAAAAATTCTTACTGAAGTTTTGAACTAATATTATTATTAGCACAATATGCAAATTTGGATTTGATTAAGACTAAGATTAAGCAGAGTTTTTCCATGTAGCAAGTCTTTTTTTTTTTTTTTTTACTTTTTTTGGTCTATCTATTATACTACAAAATTGTGTGTCAAATCAATATATATATATAATATATATATATAGATATATATATATAGATATATAGATATATATATATAGATATATAGAAAGTATTTTGAACATATAGGCTAATGGTTAATTTTAATGCATTTAAATAGGGATACATTATGGCTGATAGATACCAAATATCAGATAATAATGTTCATGTTATGGCCAATGAGACATTTTAGACTATTTTGTCTAAATAAGTTCAAAATAAAACACTAAATACTGCAATCAATCATTTTGTGAATTTAGGCATCACAACATTATAAATTAATGTACACTATGAAAAACTGATAATTATGTTGAAATTTGATTAAGATTACATGTAAGAATTGACCTGGTAGCTGCGCAGGTCAAAACGTCTCTCAATGGAGGTGATGACGGTGTTGATAAAGCCATTGATTATCATGCCTTGGAGGAAGGAGGCCACACAGAGGAAGAAGAGAACCCAGTGTGGGGTGTTGAAGGTCTGGATACATTGTGGGGTCAGTGCTCCCCATCCACAAAGATTCTCCGAGTCCGTCGGGACAAACTTCACCCCAGTGGGTGGCTCTGTATGGTCAAGCCCCAATTTGCCTGTCTTGTGGAGCACAGTGTGGGCATCTCCAGATAGGCTGTTTGGATCAGAGCCCTGGGACTCCACTGGGCTGGGTGTGTCCAGGCTGGGTCCCAATGGACTGTCATGTAGGACCAGAAGCTCTTGCTTGGAGCTGAAGGAAGTATCATTGTTCAGCAGATGGGGCATGGCCCCAGCAGGGGGCACTGTGACAGACTTTGTGAAGGGTAAGAAAACAAAACTTTCCCGCAGGAAACACTGATTCTGTGTGTAGTTTTGCAGAGTGATACAATGGCAGTCTTTGGAAAATGATCCCTTTACGGAGTTTCTTACAGTTTAAACTGAAGACATACAGATTTTAGGGGGGAACAAATTCTGCAAAGAAGAGTGAGAAAGAGACACTCAGTTAATTAATTAAAAGTTAATTTGTCACCAACTTCAGTAAATTCACAGTAAATAATTTACATTATTAAACTCCAAAAGCAAATCTATTCAAGTCCGTTTCCGCCACAGAATAAAAAAAAAATAACAAAAAAGGGTCATTGCAAATTCTTTTCAAAATGTTGACTGTTTCTCACAATTCCGAGAAAATTTTAAATCTAAATTGTGATATATAAACTAAGAATATACTAGCAATGCTGACTTATTTTTATCAAAAGTGTAATTCTGAACAATTCTGACTTTTTTCTCTAAATTCTGTTTACATGTTTCCATCACGAAAAAAAAAGAAAAAAAAAGAAAAAAAGGGTAATTGTGACTTTGTCTCACAATTCTGACTTTTCTTCTCAGGACTTTTTTCTCTAAATTCTGTTTACATGTTTCCATCACGAAAAAAAAAGAAAAAAAGGGTAATTGTGACTGTCTCACAATTCTGACTTTTCTTCTCAGAATTCAAGTTTATATCTCAAATCGGAAAAAAGAAAAAAAAAAAAAAACTGAATTGCAAAGAAAAAAAGCCAGAATTCTAAGAAAAAAAAAGTTGCAGATACCTTTTTTTTTATTCCATGGCGGAAACAGCTTCCATGCAATCTCAGAAATAAATGTGCAAAAATTGTTCCTTTAGATGTACAACAGCTTGTTACTGAGGCAGTACCTTTAAAAGCACACCTTTGTCCCTTTTGGGTTGTTCTTTACCCCCTAAGGGTTCATAATAATACCATATGAAAGCCATTATACCATGAGAGTACTACTTTAAGGGTACATATTACTACTCTAAGGTACTAATATGCACAATTTCTGACAGTGCATGAATTAACAGCTTCCATGCAATCTCAGAAATAAATGTGCAAAAATTGTTCCTTTAGGTGTACAACAGCTTGTTACTGAGGCAGTACCTTTAAAAGCACACCTTTGTCCCTTTTGGGTTGTTCTTTACCCCCTAAGGGTTCATAATACCATATGAAAGCCATTATACCATGAGAGTACTACTTTAAGGGTACATATTACTACTCTAAGGTACTAATATGCACAATTTCTGACAGTGCATGAATTAAAAAGGCATGAGATATTTCTTTCTTTATCTAGTGAAGTAAACCATGACTTCCAACCAGACCCCAAAAACTCTAATGAGCAGGGATTAGTTCTGCATGCCATCCATGGTCTACAAAACACTGTGTTCATTCTCTGTTCCAGAGACTTTATGTCACCTCCTCTAAAGTGAGGATGACCTATGGTAGCCTACAGGACCGTTAGGAGGTTTTGAATATTCAAAATTATGTTTCAATTTATGTTCTGCACACAGTTTTGCATGTTAAAACAACACTGCATTCATTTAGTACACGTGTGCCACACCGAAAGACTGTACTGAAAATTTTCGCTATATGTGTACCATTAGAGTGTGAGTTGAAATGAGTGGGCATTTTAATTAATTCTCCATTGCAGCTGGATGGACACCTGCGGTTCTATAAAGTCAAGAAAAGCTCAGCTTTATGCAAATGAGTTGTAAAAAAAATCCTGGCAGCAGGCAATGGCTAGCAAAGTCCAAAACGAATAGAACAAGACTTTTAAATGTGATAAAGTATGTGGAAGAACACCACAAGCTCAAATGTGGCCTTGCTGTCTTTAAAAGACACACTTACAAGTTCAAACGGAAGAATTAGGAAGGGAAAAAATCTCATTTAACCAATTTAGTATCACTGTAGGAAATTTATCCTTGGCTCAAGTGCTCACTTAATTTAAAAGAAACAACTTTGAGAATGCAACAGTGTCATTAAAAGCACAGGAGTAAAAATGTAAGGTGTACTATTTTAGGCAAATTTGACCTGCGTAAGGCCATTAAGAGATTTTAAAACTTGTTATTCACCCGTAAACGCAACTTAAAGACAATAAGCTGCTTTCTATATATGAAATTGAACAGTGTATTTATATGCACTTACTCCAAACTACAGTCCATTTTAGATATAGACCTACTTGTGTGTAGGTTATAGCATCTGTAGTATTGCATTTATTGTATTGTATTAGGAATATATAAAATATCATATTGAAGTATATTTACATTTCAATTGTGCCTAGATCTTGTGAACACCTAAAGCTCCAGTACGTCTAAGTGCAACCTGGCCAAGCCTCTCTGCTTAGATTCAGATTTTGTTTTTAACACAATTACCAGCAGCTTTATGATTCATGCACTGGCATTGTAAAATAACTTACGGCCATTATATGAACAAAGTTCATTCTTGGACCCATGCAAACATATGAGACAAATGCAAATGCTTTGCTATCATTACACTTGGCAGACACTTTAATCCAAAGCAAGTTCCTGTGCAATAAAGTTATACTGTGCATTTTATTAGTACATGCATTCCCTAGAAATGAAACTCATGACCTAAATGTTAGAAAACATAAAAACACATGACATATTACACCCAAGAACTGCATTACAGTTTGTCACACTGAAAGAATAGAAAAAGATGTCACTTTGCCTACCTCAGTTCCTCAGATACTTCATTGGTCTAAAATGGTCTTTGTTTGATTGTGCAAGAAATCAAAGAGAGAACAAGCAGCATAAGAGAATAGAAGCAAGCAAGACAGCCCCAAAATGGGGCGTTACTCCAGCCTCTCACTCCTTCACATCTATCACTGAATCAGCATTGACACAGCCCTGCCCACTGTATCTACCTGACATATGATGACCGGCACCTCAGATGTCTCCTCTTAACTCATGACACTTCACACTTCATTCACATTGCATGAATTTATCTAGCAAACCAAGGAGGAAGAAGTTCAGATTCTGCCGTTCTCCCTTGCTAACGTGCCCTACCACAAAAGTTAAAAAAAAAAAAATTAAAATGTTAAATAATTTATTTAATAAAATATTTTTCATTTAACTTGAAGTTGTTTTTAAATACTTCAAATAATTTGAATTGGTAGTATTTAATTGTAGTATTTAACGTAACTGCATGAAAGTTAGGGATTCATAATTTTTTTTTTTTTAGATTTGTCAAATGTTTCAGGTGAAAATACAACCGGGATGTGGAACTGAGTGCTCATGAATCCTGTGCCAGCTGAGAATAGATGTGAATGGGAATGCTAACAGCTTTCTCCAGGTATTATATTAACAGTTTCCCAATAACACTCTCCACATGCAGAGAAACTTTGGTGGATAATGAGATGCAAACAGAGTTTGTTAACTGCACAAGCTCTTTATATAAATCATGCGATAAAAAACAAACATCAGAATGGGTGTGATCACATTTTTCTTGGTTGAGCATTCAGTCAGTTAAGAAATCTTAAAGTTTAAAGAGAACAGGACAATGCAAAGCAAAATGAAGACTCCCAAACCAGTATTATCATAAAAACTGAGGAACTTGAGACTATGCCATTGCAATCCCTGGTTTTCATTCTGACTCATTAGCATGCATGAAGAATGAACACATGGTTGAAAAGCTGTGGAGTTACTATAGTGTTATGGTGGTGCAGCTGAGGCTGTGTGAGTGAATTATTTCTCAGCTCTGCCTTCAAAAGAGCTCTGTGGTTCATGCTTTGTTACAATGAGATTAATAAAAAAGCCTAATTATTTGTTCTTGCTCTATGAACGCTTTCATTTCTAATTTTAAGAGTGTGATCAAACGGAGGGAAGAATAACATCAGCAAGAGCTCAGAGTCTCAGGGTGGGAACATGTATTTGTTGTGGAGTGCAGGTTCCTTCCCTTTTCTTTGAACTGTACTGAATGGTCATATGGTGAGATATGAATTACACAGTAAAAAACAACAAGGAAAAAAAGCAAGACCGCCACTTTCACTCTTTTTTAGGATTTCTGGGAAAGCATTCACACAAACATCTATTTTAAAAAGATATATATTTTAAAAATTGTGTAATGATGATTCAGGTGCTGGGTGCATAGAATGGTTAATCTCAGATGTGTTTATTACAAAATGTAATAAATAAACATTCTTTCTCCAACAGCCCTTTGTATTTAATTTATGAATTTGGCAGACTTTATCGAAAAACATTGTATTCAAGGTACGTTTTATCAGTTCCTTCATGCATTACCAGGGAATCCATGAGCCCAAAGCCCATGACTTTGATGTTGCACTTTTTCTCATGTGTGAGCTACAGTAGAGGAATAAGGCGCACATTTGTATCAAATTTGTTTTAAATATTTTAAGTACACTAAAAAATGGTGTAGTATTTACTTTGAAACAATTGCTAGTAACTTTCACAAACAATTAAAAAAAGAAACGGCAAGCAATACATTGAATTAAATGTGAAATGTTTAAGTAGAAAGACTGAAATGGAATTTTCATGTAAAATTTACTCCAAGAATCTTTGTTTTATTTACAATCTCAAAAAAATATTTTAGTAACACTTTAGATTCGGGAACACATGTTCACTATTTACAAAGAGTTTTCCCTCAATAAACTCCTAAATTGCTGCTTATTGATATTAAGTATGGTAGTTGTTGTAGCTGTTATGTTTATGTATAGGGTATAGGTTAGGGGATCTAAATATCGTCATGCAAAATAAGGAATTAATATGTGATTTATAAGTACTAATAAACAGCCAATATGCTAGTAATATGCATGATAATAAGCAACTAATCTAAAGTGTTACCAATATTGGGATGTACATTTAATGTGTTAATTTGGTGTGATTAATTACAAAACAATTATTTGTAGGTCAGTCAGTAACAGGTTTATGTTTAGTAATATAGAAATACAACAAACAATATAATAACTTCCACTTTTTTTCTATTTGATGCTTAATCATCTGCCACAGTAATGTATTGTCTATATGTCTATTCTTAGCAAAAACTGATGGATGCTATTACTTGTGAATAATTCAACTAATTAATTAATCAGTATTTCTTAATTAATCAGGCAATCATATATATTGTATTTATTATTTACATGTATTCATTTTATCCAAAGCAACAGATAGATAGATCGATCGATCTAAACCGAAAGTGCAAGCATGTTTCCAGCAAATAAAGCTTCATACGACATGTTCATCTCCCTCGAATTATGACAAAGCAGGTCAACCAATCATAGCCCTGCTTTTCTGTTATCCTGCACTATCACTGACTGGAAAGCCATAAAAACCAGCATATGCTGAGGCCCAATTCAAAACTCAATATCAGTTGGGAGATAACAGTTTAAAGTGAACTAGCTTCATGAGGTGACTTTAACCAGTCACCACGTCAATATGTCATTTTTGTATTTGGAGGTTGTTTTTTTTCCATTGAACAAGGAAGTAATCTAAATTCTGTCAGGACCACTATCGTCAAAATGATAGATACTTAGCATAAATTTGGTTTGGTGGTATGGTTCTGTTCTGGGCAAAAAACCTCCCTGCCCATCCATGCAGCCTGTCATGAATGAGCAGGGAGAGCAACAATAATAACCCCCCCAGGGTTAACAGAACAGAACAGAACAAGGCAGATATCATTAATGTACTCAATGATATTTAAGTGTAACACTTTATTCAAGATAAAGGAGTCTGATTAGCAAGGAATATCAGAAAGCTAAGTCCTGACTGTGGCAAAAGGTGGAGCTGGGGATGGAGGAGGGTAATTTGCTCCGAAGCAAGCTGAAAAGCTGCTGAATAATACTGAATACAGCTTATATAGGAATGCCGCGATAGGTGTGGTATTCCTATAGGTAGATGTGATCAGCTGAGAATCAGCTGATGCAAGCTTGACTCACGTGACCTGCCAGAACTAACGCTAAAGCTTAATTAAAACCTGCATTCAAAGACATGCCTGTTTATAAAAGATAATCTTTCTATCTTTCACTGAGACTTGCATTACCATGGTTTTGCTGAATGGCCTTGTGGGATGCAGTCCAGACCTACTGATGTGATGGAAGCAGACAAGGGAAGTCTCTGACCCAAAAGTGACAGCTGATCTTACTACATCCTGCATAGATAACAAAACCATGTATTTGACCCCAGAGGAAGATGTATGCAAAGTCATGCATGCAAAGCAGTTAACCATCTACTTAACTATCAGCTACAAAACTATGCCAAGTCCTTACACTACATACTACTGTATCTTCTGACCTGAACCAGTTTGGTTAGATGAATGGATAGATATATAGATGATTTTCAGCCATATCATTTACTACATGTGTGTTGTATATGTTGTGCTCAGCATGCGTGCAGACTAAGTGTCCCATATCTCCAGGGGCTTGTCTCATCATTTAGCTGTAAACTTGTCTATGCATAGGTGTAACCAAGTGGAATGAATGACCTACAGAAGCAGGCAATCAGCTTCTCTGCACTCCAGGTTTCACCTCTGGCACAGGAAAATGTGGGTTAACAGACTATGATTACAAGACAGTTACAACTACTTTTGCTTGGATTGCCATGTGACCACATTAAGTTGCAGCCTTTGAACTAAAGTGCAAATAAAACTTTGGAAAAATACATTTATTATTTGTTTTATTTCTATTTAAATGTCTATTTCTAGAGCAATAGAATAGATTTTAAAGATACTTTTAAAGACAAAGGTCCCAGCCTACCACATGTTTTTAAGAATTTTTTTTTCAGTTTTCTTTTTTTTTTAATGTTCTACAATTACACAGTATTGTTTTAGAATCACTGACATGCTATTATGGTTTTTATTCATACTTTGAATTAGCTTTTATTGAATATTTTGTATATTTTGCAAGTGTATATTTTACTTTCTCATTTTAATTTTAGTTAAAGTTGAGTCATTTTGTTGTGTGTTTTTTTATTTTATTAGTATTTAAAATACAGCTATATTGTTTTTATTAATGTTTATTTTAGTTTGAGTTATTTTAGGCTAACTAAAAGAAAATGAGAAATGTTGCCTTGGAAACTACAGCTGATATAAAATACATATTTTTTTAATATTGTATTTTATTTCAGTTACTTTTTATTTCATTTCAAGTAACTTGAAATATTTTTACTTATGAAATTGTTACTTGAATTTTTTTTACTTATGATTTTAGTTATGTAATGAAAGTCCACTGAAGGCGAGCGTAGTGAGAACCCAAGTGCAGTTTATTTACAGTGTGATCCAAACATCCAAACAATAATCCGTGACTTGACTTGACATGAACAGACTTGACTTGACATGAACAGACTTGACTTGACTTGACTTGACTTGACATGAACAGACTCAACGAGGCATGAACAGACTAGACTCACCGACAGCAGGTTACAACATCAATACACGACCAAAGACAATGGCAACACGAGGGCTACTTATAGCAGACAATGATGGTCACATGACAAGAACAAACCAATGAGAAACAAGACACATGACCTAGACAACCAATCAGAACATGACACATACACAAGGCAGAGAGACATGAGGCAAGGGAAGCATGACACTAACAGCAGGAAACAATTACAAAATAAAAGACAAGGACATGAACATGAAACAAAAACAAAACCCAAACCCCACATTACAAGTTAATAAGTCTGATTTAAATGTTCATACATCATACAATATTTTATGGTGTAAATTTAGCTGAAAAGCCTGTTTAAGTCTTTTTAATAATAGATTTCATTGTGACAGCCTCATTATGATTATTATGCCTATACAGAAACTAATAAATCTGTGGTTCTGATTCAACTGGCAAGACTGGTTTGTTGTCATTAAAAAAAGCCTGAATATTCTTACTTTAATCTTATATGTTTTAAAATGACATACTGTTTAATGCCTATAATAAGTCACTCAAATATGTAGCAATGTATTGAGTCAATATCAGATGACCTGTACAGAGAACTGAGCATGGAAAAGGAAGTGGGTTTCCAATTTAGGAGAAACTAAAGTGTCTTACGGTCACATCACCACAACCGTGCAAACCCCCTTCCATCATTCAGATAACACACAGACATTATTACCAGTGCCTCACAAGCAGAACAAGAGCAGCAGACTCGAAACAGGACCACACATCTTCATCTCATCTATGAAATTAATGTTATTATTGATATGGGGAGATATTGATTTTAGGACGATCTTCAATCTAACACCTACAAGTTCTCATATTTAATGCCACTGTGCTATCAGTGAAGCTTCTAATAGCCTTATAATAATTAAAAGGCTGAAAAGTAAAAAAAAAAAAAAAAGTAAAATATTAAAAGTGATCATACATACGGTCTAAACTGGCTTACAGATGAGCAAAGTGTGGTGTAGCGGGAGGAGGTGCAGAAAGAGTCAATGGGGATTTCTAATGAATGTAATCTCTTGCATCATATTTGCAATATGTCAGGTGATTCATATTTCACTTAATCATTATTATTGAATGGTTTCTGGAAGGGAAGAGTGCATTCAAGGCTTAGTCATAAGAAGTGATGAATGACCGTGATAAAGAGTCATCGTATGAACTATTTTTTATCAACGTCAAGATCCTGAATGTAGAAAGGGGAGTAGTGTAACATTTTAGTCAACTTTTAGCCTTTGTTAATTCATTTTAACCCTCATGTTTCATAATTATAGTCCAATAAATCTAATAATAAATAATTTGTTTTGATATAAAATAAATTTAAATATATTACAAATATAAATACAAACTAAACTAAACAATTTACACATCCGTCAAAAAAATAAATACATTAAATTAAAATATTAAGCAACTATTACAATAAAAAATACTGCCATAAACATTATTTTTAAAGGGGTCCTATTATGCTCTTTTACAAAGTCTTGATTTTGTTTTGGGGGTGTACTAAAACATGCTCTCATGCTTGATGGTTCGATAACGTTCTAACCACGACCTCGGCCCTCCCCACCCCCCAACCATTCCAATTTCTGTAGGCGGGAATTCTTTGTAATGAAATTCCAATGAGCTGCTTTGTGATGTCACAAAGCCCGGAAACCAAACGCTGTAGTCCAAACGAGTCGTTTGTTGTAGTTCTTGAAAAGGAAAACGAAATATCTCCCTTTGGAGTGGACTTTGAGATTTGTAACTTTCTAGATCTTTTTTTATGCCCAAACATACACACTACACACTGACTAAAATTAAAAAAGTGAAAAAGCCTAATAGGACCCCTTTAAATGAAATTTAATGTATTGAGTATTTAATTAATTAATGGTTAATTTATTAGGGCATTCTTAGTTTTTGGTTACTTTTGGTTACAGAGAACGTTCTTAGAACGTAATTCTTCCCTAAAATCAAGCAAAAGGGAACCATATGCTAACATTAGGGGAAGTTCTGTGTCACAGTGGGCCACAGCGGCAAGTGGGTTTACTATAATCCCAATTACCAGTCGTGTTACACTGCGCATGAGTGTGTACTATGCGATTGTAATATAACAAAGGAACAAATATAACTCATAACATTTTTCACGTTACACCGTTGCACGAGAACAGCTAGGAAAGCAGAATTATATTTGTGGTGTGAATTCCGGCTCCGAGCGAATAGATTCTTTCGAAAAGTTCGTTTCATCGTTCGTTCGATCCGGACATCGCAAATTTTGTCCTCAAATATCTGAGCATGTTGGACACGGCATTGACGCTGTTCAGAGGAGCAAACGGTTAAATACTGTATATTCCACTGCCGTTATTTACGCCCTCACTGAAGCTTTTTGAGGATTAAACATCACGCTACTAATGACTGGATAATTTGCTGTAGCTAGGTTTCGTGACATAACACATTAAAGCCACCGCTAGTCGATATATCAACAATGCTGTATAACGCTATAACAGCAGCTATATTTTAGGATGTGTGCCATGATGTCACCTGTGGTTTGTGTTTATATGAGCATGTGTCTCCATTGGCATCCTGGAAACAGGTGGAGGAAATACGCAGTCCAGACGCATTTATGAGTCTTTGTCGTCTGCACTGCACTTCATGTATGAGCATTTAGTGCCAGACCTCCAGAGACAGACATCAGTGAGCGTCTCATCAGCAGCCATATGGCTTGAGATGCTGTCTGGCCAGTGCTGCCTTACTGTATCGCTTTACACCCAGTTTTCATTACTATCACATGGTGTTGTTCATTCATCACTGTCTCAACATGGAAATGTCATGAAAGCTACTCACGTTCTCATGCTACTGAGGATTTAGACGACTCCTCCATTTCCGACAGATTTTGTCATTTCGTTTCACGTGCGCGTTTATTGTCTCCCCCAGCGTAAATCCATGGATACAAGCTTAAACTGTAGATATTATAAAATGTTGAGCTCTCAGATTAAGCTGCTGTCACCCAATGAGAATCCGCCCCCCATGGCGTTATGCTGCTGGACCAATAGTGTCATCCGTACTAACGGCTGCGCGTACGTAGAACAACTGACTTCACCAAGCTAAGCAGCATCCTCAGTAAAGCGAAACCAGCAGGCTTACTGCACGTAGCGCAGGCTCCACGTTTCATTCATAGTTTTTAAATGCAAAATTAAAAAAGTTTAAATACTGAAAAATAAATATTTTTTTTTGAAGAAATATGAATTAGCCTACTTTAGAATGTAGGCTGGTAATTAGTATTATACATTTATTATGTTAATTTACCATTTAGTGTATAATAATGAACTTTATTTTATAAAGTGCCTTTAAAGCGGCTTCACAAAATAAGCAGCACTATAAATAAAATAAACACCAACAAGCAAATGCTGTTTACAGTTGTTCTCAATCGATTTGATAGCCTACATTTCTAGAAGTAATATAATTACTCTCAAAATAATGAACACCTAAGCCAAACTGTTTTTTTAAATTCAGACTTTACTGCAAAATGAAGGGCTGCATTTTCTTTTTTTAGTAATAATGCGTTTATTAAAAGTAAATACTAACATCAAAACTACAGGGGGGTATTCCAGAAAGCAGGTTATGTGACATACCCGGGTATGTTTAAGGGTAAGTAAGCAGATAAACTCAGCTTTCGGTTCCAAAAACGGAGGTAACTCTCAGGGTATGTAAGCAGCCATAGCAACTGAGTCCCTGAACATAACCTGCTCCCGAGTAGGTTATGTTTCATGGCTAGTTTACTTCAGCGCTATGAGCGCATGAGTGACCTTATAACATTATATATGATTACAATATAGTTATCAAATATACAATATATATATATATATAGAGAGAGAGAGAGAGAGTTGTATGATATGTTTATAAGTAATATATAAGGTAATATTATATTATTCTAATATGTTATTATATTTGTTTTATATATATATATATATATATATATATATATAATGTTTATTTTATTCTAATATATTTATTATTTTTATTGCCATCTCACACATCGTGGATTGCACTTTCTTTAATGTATTTCTATAATAAAAATAAATATGTGATATGCCTTATTATAAAATTAGCATCAAACAAACAATATAATTCGTATTCTCGGTGATTAAAAATATAATATTATATATTTATTACAAGAGATATAATATATACTGTATATATATATATATATATATATATAGAGAGAGAGAGAGAGAGAGAGAGAGAGAGAGTTGTATGATATGCTAATTTTATAAGTAATATATAAGGTAATATATTATTATATTTATTGTTATATATAATACATATATATGTATATATTAATTGTAAAACACTATTATAAGGTAATGTTTATTTTATTCTAATATATGTATTATTTTTATTGTCATCTCACACATCGTGGATCTGCATTTTCTATAATGTATTTCTATAATAAAATACATATGTGATATTTCTTATTATATAATTAGTGTCAAACAAACAATATAATTCTTATTTTCAGTGATTAAAAGATTAAGCAAAAAAATATTTTTTAAAATTATTATTACACAACCATCAATTAGGTGGCAATATGCAGTATTTATGTAAATAACCACTGAACAAAAGAAGAAGAAAGAAGCAGCATGGCTGCCAGTGTTAATTTCGTCAACGAAGACTACGACGAAAAATATTTGTTAACGAACATTTTTCCGAGACGTTGACCAGCTAAAACTAATATCTGATGATAAAAACTATGACGAAATTTTTGCCGCGTCTTCGTTAACAAGACGAGATGGGACTATAATGTTATTTGAGGACTACCAGACATTCAAAATACATCCTATAGGCTACCGTCTTGTCCTTCAAAATGTGTGTCCCTGTCATTGGATTGCAATCGGATAAGGGCGTTTGCATATCTAGTCTCAGTATGGCAGCCGCAGTGGATGAATAGGCTACCAAAACGCGAACTAGCGATCTGAAAAATGGCCTCAGCACCCGAAGGGGTAGGGATAAGGTGACCAGACATCCCGTAATCCAGAGGGCTAAACAAAAGGGGTAATCTGTAATACACAGGCAAAGATTTTCACACAGGAAAACAGGCAAGACTAGACTATGAACTATGACAGGGAAATGGCTCCGTAAAGTGCTATCACTTGGAGAGCGATAAACGCAGACAATACTCGGCGACTTAAGCAGGATCTGAGTGGGTGTTTTATAGTGTGTGTAATAGCTTTCAGGTGAGCTTGTGATTGGTTACAGCTGTGTGTAATCAGTGCAATGGATGATGGGAAATGTAGTCCAGGGTATAGTGTAACAGTCTGTGTAGTGTGAGAGTCCATGTAGTGAGCGGGTGACCTCTGATGGTGAGTGAACGGAATTTCATAGACCGGATTCGTGACATTAAGTAAACCTACTGTATCTGAAAAAATGAGTTTAATTTGTGTCTCTCTCGTATTTGTCTTATTGTCTTATTCTACTTCTTTTTCAAAAATGATAAAATATATACTATACAGTATATATTATATATGAACAACTATAATTTTTATAAGTTGCTTATAAAATAATTTTCACTACTGTTAAAGGGATAGTTCACCAAAAATTTAATTTGTCATAATTTATTCAAGTTTTTCCAAATTCAACCCTTGAATTTGGTTTGGTCTAAAGAGAGAGTGGATTTACAGAGACTTAGCTATATTTACATTAGCTGCTTTTCGATTGTAGGGCCAGTGCGAGCCAGTACTTTAAACGGGCCGGGCGGGGCTAATAGCCTCGGAGTTTGAAGACTACATGTAAAATAGCTAACAAAATAAATGTTGGGAACTGCAGTTTGACTAAAAGTAATGACTAAACGTTGACAAAAATGCAATGATTTTTCGTCGACTAAAACTAGACTAAAACTATGAAAGACTCAAATTACTCAAATGTGACTAAGCCTATTAAGCATTTTTGTCTCAAGATAAAGACTAAGACTAAATCAAAAATGCCTGCCAAAATGAACACTGTGGCGTGTTTTTCTTAGTCCGTTTCCATAGTGACTCGTCGATTCATCGCTCAGTTGAGAATAGGCTTGTTTGACTTCATGCGGCACTGCAAAGATCGGCTGCCGCCTGACAAAAGCAATGCATCCGACTTTGATCGGCGCTGCAGCCGCCTTACTATCACATGTGCCATCAAAGTACCGCAAGAGCAAAACGAGACCAGCCGCCTAGGTCAGGCGCTGCAGTTGCTCAAAATCGGCGGCGAAAGCCTTGATGACAACACACTTTATTCTCATTGGTCAGATTCTGCGATGACAAGCACGACGTGTGTTGCATGCTTATTCTAACAATTCAATTCCAATAATGCTCACAAATAGGTTTTTATAACAGTAAAAGCATTTTTAGTGTAGTCGCACTGTTATATTGAGTCATTTTCATCAAAAACACTACTAAAGCATATAAGCATACACCCCCACTTTATCGGTATTTAGTATCCTATATGTTTATATGTTGAAATGTATTCTTGAACAGATGACGCTGCATTAAGCAGTATATAAAAAGTGTTTCTGTTGCTCATAAAAATGTTTCTGTGTATTTGAGAAATATTGCATTTAATTGTGCCATCAAAGTACCGCAAGAGCAAAACGAGACCAGCCGCCTAGGTCAGGCGCTGCAGTTGCTCAAAATCGGCGGCGAAAGCCTTGATGACAACACACTTTATTCTCATTGGTCAGATTCTGCGATGACAAGCACGACGTGTGTTGCATGCTTATTCTAACAATTCAATTCCAATAATGCTCACAAATAGGTTTTTATAACAGTAAAAGCATTTTTAGTGTAGTCGCACTGTTATATTGAGTCATTTTCATCAAAAACACTACTAAAGCATATAAGCATATACCCCCACTTTATCGGTATTTAGTATCCTATATGTTTATATGTTGAAATGTATTCTTGAACAGATGACGCTGCATTAAGCAGTATATAAAACGTGTTTCTGTTGCTCATAAAAATGTTTCTGTGTATTTGAGAAATATTGCATTTAATTCACTTTATCTGTGATAGAGTATGCAAACACCGCGAGAGCGTCACTACCGGGAGTAGAAAGTGTACGACTTGACGTTTTTGCTTTTAGTTCTGCCCCGACTGCAATTGGCTACTCTCGCCAGCCGGTGGCAGGCTAGTGTATTGCATCTCGAACAAGCCTATTGTCTTGTGTGTTAACCGTTAACATACTCTGGGTGCTTCTCAAACGGAAGGCTGCATATCTCGGCTGCTACGTCATCAAACGTCGCCTTGTCCAAATACCCATACTAGTGGTCTTGGCCACTTGAGAGCGTGTGCGCGCAACAGGAAGTAAGTGCGCAAGACTGTCCCAGGTCTTAAAAACGCCAAAGCACAGTGCCCTTAACGCACACTAACCCTGCGTTCCATTCAGAAGGGCTCATCCCTATGCCCTAATCCCTTCAAAGGGTTTACCCTGCGGAGTGAGAGCTTCGAAGGGTTGAAGGGTGTAGGGGACCAAACAACTGTTCCTTGAAGTGCCTGTGTCATCATCACTTGCCCACATAGAGGCACCGTCATCATGCAAAGAATCTGCGCAAAGGATCATGGGAGCCCGAAGTGTTCATCAGTTGTACCCTTCGAAATCCTTCATTCCGAAGGGCCCTTTGAATTGGCCAGTTTTGTGCACTTCTGTTTGGAACGACCCTTCAATATGGCGGCCATGATTGTTTTCTCTCCAAAGTGCTCTTCAGAGGGCGATATATCCCGTTTGGAATGCACCATTGATCCACACTATCTCGAATACCGCTCCAGAGCGCTATTCGAGGCTTAGTGTATCCCATCATGCATCATGTTCTGGAAATAAATCGTGAGACTTTTTGCCGAAATCGTGCGAGAGGTAACAGAAACCTTTCCAGTGTAAGTTAGATATTAATATAATAAATAGATATTACATATAATTTGGTAGGAAAACAAAGTGTTGAACGTTTTATTGGTGTAAACATTTGCAACTGCTTTTTATCACTTAATTAGAAGCACCACAAATTAAATTGTGTCATGTTATAGGGACTACTGACTGATCAGACATCTAGAAGTTGATTTTAAAATGCAAAGTATTTAAAATAAAAATAACGCTATGTAAACACTTGCATTTTTACAACACTATAAGTGTGACCCATCAGGTAATGAAAAGTTCAACACACACTTGTGGTCTTCATCCTCACTTGAACACTTGGGCCAAATACAGGAAATACGTCATATAAGCAGTCAAGTGCAAAGACCACAAGTGTGGGTATTTGGACAAGGCATTTGTTTCGCGTCCTTCATTCAGCTGAATTTGAAGGATGCATGGGATATATCCTCCACAACCTTCAATCACCCACAATCATTTGTACCCATTCGATTTCATGAAAATAAACTGACGAAAAAAGAGTCAGTGCTGAGCTTGTCTGAATTTATTATGCAATGTAAGACAAAAATAATGTTTTCAGACATGAAAGGATAAATGTTATCTTTTGTTTTGGTGTAAATTACTTACTAAACGCTAACCTGCCAATAATTTAAGCCACGGGGAGACTAGACGACTGTGATTCAATGTATTGCATTAATAGAAAGCAAAATAATATAAAGATTTGTAATACAAAGTATTTTTCCAAAACTACGTTTTATTAGTGTTTTTGTGCCGTGATGGTGAGGTGAACATATGTGACGTAACACTTACTAGACTGTCTCATTCTAGCGTTTAATGCCGAGGACGACTCTTGCCTACCAGACTCTGAAGGACTAAACTAGGAAGAACGCAGCATCGGTAGGATGCAGCCTTCCATTTGAGAAGCACCCTCTGAGTTGACTTAGGTCCACTGAAGTGCCTTGAAACATTCTGTGGGTGCTTCTCAAAGGGAATTCTGCATCCCAACGAGGCTGCGTCCTTCCTAGCTGAAACATTTTTGGACATTTAAAGTAAGTTGTCCCAGGAGGTGATTAATGTCTAAACAATTAGGAAAACTGCATTTCCTGTGTTGTGTTTATCATTAACCAAATAATTATCAGCTTGGGGCCAATTGAAAATATACCATGTGCATTTAATAATATGACAAGTTTTGATTGTTGTGTTTGGACAAATATTTGTGATTTGTGTAAAACCAATAAAAGTAGCCGCAGCTGTGTTTTCCTGATATTTTAACATTTTGTTTGGCTGTATGAACTATTATGAAAACATTTGAGAATTTTGTTTTGAGAAAATGTCAAACCGAATGAGAAAAACTGTAAAAAAAAAAAAAAAAAAAAAAAAAAGTTGAGATTTAAAAATGTCATAGGTCTGAGCTTCTCCAAGTTAAAGGTGCAGTATTGGAGATCTTGGAAAATGTGAACTTTAGCCCGATAGCACTGAAAGCGAACGTCCCACCCTCCCTGCAATTGCCGTCCAAAGCCACGCCCCCTTAACGCATTTACGGTCACAGACCAGAATACCATAGACAACATTACTACAATAGGCTAAGTGGTTCCCAATTCCAGCCCATGTTCCGAAGTGAAGTAAACTTCAGTGTCTTAAAGGGGTCATATGATGCTATTTCAATTTTTCCTTTCTCTTTGGAGTGTTACAAGCTGTTGGTGCATAAAGAAGATCTGTAAAGTTGCAAAGACTAAAGTCTCAAATCCAAAGAGATATTCTTTATTCTACACCTACCTAAAACCTAACCCTAACCCTAACCCTAACTCGTTCTAACACGCCCCACATACCTACGTCACTATCTGGGAAGATTTGCATAACACCACCCAAATGTTCACGCAAAGTAAGAAGGCATAACTTTTATTCTCGCTGTAGTATTATTGCCGCCACCGCCATGTCATGAAGGCGCTGTGCGCTTCGTTGTGAAAGCGAAACTACTTTGTTTGGCCTTCCAAAAGAGGACGATATCGCTTCATCATGCCTGGAGCTGATCCGTGCTGGTCGCTGAGGAAATACTTCAACTTCGCGCTGTCGATCGCTGGATCGGCTTTCACCGTGGACGAAGCGGAGTTCAGCCCAGGGTCGTCACATGTGGTTGCCGCAGACATCACAGTATGGTAAGCGATGTAACATTTCCATCACATGCTTGAGGAATTCGACCAATCACAATGCACTGGATAGCTGGCCAGTCAGAGCACACCTCACTTTTTCAGAACGATGAGCTTTGTAAAAATCGACGCGTTTTAGAAAGGCGAGGCATAGAGGAGAAACAATAATGTACAGTATGTGGAAAATAATGTGTTTTTTTAACCTTAAACCGCATAAACACATTTCATTACACCAAATACACAAAATAATGTTATTTTTAACAGCATCATATGACCCCTTTAAAAGTACTACAATACTAGGAAGGAAGATCGGGTTGTTGTTGTTTGTCTGCCATTCTCGCTCTGTCTGCACAGCGTGCGTGATTGCGCTGATGACGTATCCTGTCTACACGAACCCGATGCGCAGAGTTATGCTAATACATACGTTCACAGGCAGGTAGGAAAGCATATTAAAACGCCCGGACCGAGCGTTTTGACTGGACGAACATTTCTTGATCCTACACCTTCCACAGAATATATAAATACAGACAAATACATTTAGACCACTTAACTTAATGATTGCTATCGGGATGTGAAGAGACTTTCAACCAGCATAACAAAAAAAAATTCTGAAGACAATCACCTATTGCAACTTTAAGAAGGAAAAGAGTTCAGAAAAAGCCCTGTCACCCATCTATTTTAGACAGGTTTGAAGTACAGCCATCAAATTAGATTGTGCAATCTGCAATTAGGGGTGTAAGGAATTAACAATGCGGATAAATAATGTGAAGCCAATATAATGCTTTGAATGTCAGCATCATAATGTTTAAATCAACATGGAACCTGACCGGGAGCCAGTGTAAAGGCTACAAAAAAAGAGTTATATGAATGCAGATCCTGGCAGCAAAGTTTTGTACATATTGCAGCTTGTTAAGTGTGGATTTATAATCTTCGGCTAAAAGGTCATTACAGTAAGCTATCCGAGAAACAACAAACTAATTGATCAACTTCTCAGAGAAATATAGCATATACGCAATCTTACTACATTTCTGAGACACAAAAAGGATGCTTTAACAGTGCTCTGCACAATATTTTTTTATTTATTATTTCATATCTGATATGTTTATATATTTATATTTTTATATTTTATATTTAAGGTGAAACATGACTATTTATGCTAAAATTATTAATTACTTTTCTTAATATCAATCACTTTGTAATATATTAAAAAATGTTTCCACCTGTTTCACATCACAGGCCTCTGCTTTCTGTAAATTTGAAGGTTGAATATGCTAAGTTGTAACTCAGAATGCTGATGCTCATTTTCTGGAGGTTCATGACCTATTTCTGTGGTCTACAAGAGAACTCTTTAGTTGTTTCACACATTTCACTATGCATGAGACATGCTTTTCTCAGAAAGTGAGCTTCTCAGTGCTGATAACCCACTACTGACTTGATGCAAGCAGATGACTGGAAAATGTTGTCTGTTATCTATAGTCAGTATGTTGTTTGCAGAGCAGAGAGTAAAATCAATGTGGTTGTTAAGAGCTTGTTAGTTTTATAGCAGCTTTGTACCTGAAGTGGCAGACAGTTCTATCTATCTATAGTAAGACTAAACCCAATGTCTTTTTGAAATAAAAAAAATTAAGATTTTAATGCATACTTTTATTTCTAGTCTAGCAAATGACACGTAATATCACGAGTAACAGCTGTATTACTGTAGTGCATATACTTCATTGAATAGAACAGCACAGAATAGATTAGAATGGAACTGAAACAACGAAAGACTTTAGCAAATAGCAACTCAAAGGTTGGCATAAAAAAAAAGACAGACACAAATAGAGATATTAAACAAGAAGAGAGGCAATTCAGAAGGGAACATATACAATGATAGTGCAAAATATCGTGCTATAAAATATTTACAATGGTTTGTGCCAGACAGAGTACTTTGTGCAAATAAACAATGTAGTGCTGAAAACAATATACATAATATGTGCATACTAAATATTAAAGGGGTCATATGATGCTTTTTTAAAGATCATTATTTTGTGTATTTGGTGTAACAGAATATGTTGACATGCTTTAATGTTAAAAAAACACATTCTTTTTCAAATACTGTACATTATTGTAGGTCCTCTATGCCCCGCCTCTCTCAAACACTTAGTTTTCTACAAAGTCCCTCCTTCCGACAAGCGCAGTCTGCTCTGATTGGCCGAACACCACAAGCACGCGTCGGAAATGTAATGCCCCTTTCCATAATTGCAAGCTTCATCTTTCAAAATAAATGTAAAGACAGAGCCAGAAGTTGCAATTGTTTGAGATGAACACGAATGTCATCTGTCGGTACAGGTTCACAACTGCAATAGAATGAACTAGTCACATTTTAAACACCTGCTACAGTAAATCATTATCGAGGGCAGTTCGGAGAAAATAGAAATCGAAATAAACTCGGTACTACAGTTATTATTACCATAAACAAAATCTATTTATTTCTTAAAACGAAAAGTACAAGTGATCTCTGACAGTCTAAGAAGCATTCAGAAATGTGTAATTGTATTTATTTATTTTAAACGATGGTTGTCCATGGTTGACGTCATCGCAGATCAAACGAAACCGCGCCAGCTCGGCGAAAACAACGCCAACAAACGCTAAGATTTCATTGTAAAACCTGTTAACTTTCTAATCTGCTGCGCATAAAGAAACTTTACCGAGGAACATCGTCCTCTTATTGACCGTTTTGTTACTTTTGTCGAGTTTCATTTCATTGATTGTCAGTTTAAACTGTTAAACTTGTTGTTTAAACAACTGTTGACGTTCCCTATCGATTTATTTTTATTATTATATATTTTTTTGCTTATATTTGCTTGTGCAGGTTTAAACAACACACTAATAGACACATATAAGGTCGAGTTAAGTTAAAGACCTCAGTGAAATGCAAAACTTATGTAAATGTGGAAGCGACGAGACCCGGTTAACAGAATATGGAAGTCTGTTGTGCATAAACCCTGTTACCAAAGCTGCTTTAGACATGTCAATGTGCGGTATACCGCCACCTGCCGACTGGAGTATAGAACGGCATCATTTCCACTTCTAAACGATTCCATTTCCTGACATTTGTATGCAAACCAATCTCATAAAGTTTAACTAATTGGATTTGACTTGTTCCAGAGCCATATTTAAACCATATTCATAATTTTGAACTGATTAAATCTAATAGTTTTGACAGTTAACAGATTTGTATTGATTCTAAGTAATATTATTTATTTAAATAAAATGTGAGTGCCCTAGCATTTTACAACAAAAAGTGGCCAGAAAGTGTTTGTCTTCTTTTAAACTGTATATATTTTTTTATGTTATTCTTACAAATATAATTTTGTGAAATGTTTTGCTTCAAATGCATGCTTGTGCTATCTTACATTCAACCTCAAAACTAAATTCCTGAAAATGTTCTGGATCCATTTCCCTCAGTCTCTATCACTCTGTTTTATTCTCATTGTCTATCTTTTTCTCAGTATTGTCATTTGGCTGCTGCAGAGTTCACTCTGTGTCTCTGCCAGTGTCACTTTTCAGTTCTTTAGCTTTCTCTCTCTTCCTCTCTCTCTCTGTCCTACTTGGTCCCAGGGGATGCTATGTCGGTGGCGGTCGGCTGAAGGACGTAACGTGGTGCTCTTCTCTCTCTCTCTCTCTCCTGGAGTCTGGAGTCTGGAGGAGCTGTGTGTGTGTGTGTGTGTGAGAGAGACACACATGATTCTCTGCTCTGTCAGGACCAGCTGTTGATGTACAACTTCATGATTGCATTAGACATAGTCAAGAGGGTTTGTTTTCAGCTGTGTGTGTAGTTGTGATGTGACAGACAATAAACATGGGCTCTGCAGCATGTTTGTGTGTTATAAAGATGTCAGCATTTGAAGAGCCTTGTGATGTCAGGTGCTGTATGTTGTCTCAAAGTTGCACAGAAGTTTGGTGTTGACCTCAGTAGTAAGGTTGCATTTTTATTATGGGGGGAAAAAAAGAGTATTTATTTTAGTTAATTTTTTTAACACCGGACAGAACTGAAGAAGGTGGTGGAGAAGAAAACTATATAGGGGGAAATGAGCTTTATTATATCTACTGTAATTGAGTCAGGAGGAAATATAAAATTATATATTAAATTCAGTATGTTAAATATCCGGTTTCTGTTTTAATTAAATTTTAGCAGTCATTACTCCAGTCTTCAGTGTCACATGATCCTTTAGAAATCATTCTAATGCTGCATAATATTTGTTTGTGGAAACCATGAGGCTTTTTTTCAGGATTCTTTCAGAAAGTTCAAAAGAACTGCATTTATTTTAAACATTTTGTAACATTATGTTACGGGGCTGACGAGACGTGAGACGTAATCAGTGCAATGCATGGTGGGAAATGTAGTCCGGGGTGATGTGCAACAGTGTGTAGTGCGAGAGTCAATGAAATTGGAAGTTCATGGACTGGATTCGTGACACATTATAAATGTATTTCCTGTCACTTTTTATCTGTTTTATTTATTTATTTAAAACTAAAATAAGGCTACATTCATGGGGGGTTGCCATGAATGTAGCCTTAGATGCTGATATGGTGTTAAATGATAAATAAATAAAAATCTTACTGACCGCAAACTTTTGAATAGTTTCTGTGTATCCAAAAGTAGTTAGGAACTACTACTTTTGCTTTGTGAGACATTTATTCTGAGTTACAGAAGCTGTATCCAGCCTCTCCTAAATCTCCTAATTTATTTTCACATTGAGCTAATGCCTAATTAATTAATATGGACTCCAATTACCATTCAATTACACTAGCATGCAAAAAAGCGTATGTGATGTACTAAATTACACTGCAGCATCATGCAGGCCACACTGAGAGTCTAACGGAGGTTAATCACTGTAATAGAATTGACAGAAGGAAATATTAATGATGTAATTAAAGCAGGCATAAAGGAAGTAATTTTTGTATTTACTTCTGTTGGTTTCAAACACACTTTTGCAAGATTTGCATACTAGTAGGCTTTCTTTTGCTACCATTTAGGTGAAATCCCAGCAGGGACCGTGCACTTGAAGTCCTGGCACTGGGACAGTTATTCATTATGCATATACAGTATTTATTGTGTTATAACAGAGATTTGTGAGATTGCGATGAACTGAGATGTCTTTTAGATTAACCTTAAATGACTGCAGGGTAAAGGAAGGCTCTGTAAAGCCCAGTAACACTTGTAAATGTTTGTTTTATAGTTTGGGGACGTCTTCAGATGCAGAGAAATCAGCAATAAGCTGTCATGAGACTAATTAGCAGCAAGACGAAGAAAAATAACTACAATGATAACTATATTAGCGTCCACACCATCGGTTTATCACTGTTCTTATAAAACAAGAATGATTATAAAAACTTTATAATTATTGTTATAGTTATCAAACTTGGTGTGATCATCCTTTAATTCTCATAAGTGATAGAACAAGTGTGTGTATATGTATGCACACCCACACACAAGAAATATGTATTTATATGTTTATAGGTTAAATGTAATTTAAACCTGTAAATAAATTGTTGAGAAGTAATTTGGAAAAATGTAAACATCACATCAAATGAATAAGTATAAAAAATATGCACTATAAATGTATGCACTATAAAGGTATTTTTATAATAATATTAATAATAATAGCCAAATATAATAAATATTAAAAAAATAATTTGAAAAAAGCTAAATTGAAGCATTTCACACTCATGGTCTCAGGCTTTTGGACCTCCTGTAAGAACTACTGAGTAATGTGGTAAAACTGATGTATTATTTCAATAAACCACCTCCTACATGACTCTCCGTGTATCTATAGTAATGCTATACATTTTCTGCTGAATAGACAAAAAAACTGAACATTGCAGAAATACGGAAGTTCCCCATCCTGAAGTGACATAGAGTTATGAAACCACTATGTTCCTACTTTCAAATATCAGAGGACCCCAATGCAATCAAACTGCCCATGCTGTTGTGATGATGACTGGAGCATTTGACCATTGCCACATCAGCAACTTTGCCCCATTTCATTGGCCGAGCTCAAAGTTATTTTTCCTTCATGTTTCCCAGAAGACCCAGTGATGTGATGGTGAATTGGAAAAATGATTTTGATTGAATAGGAGACATAGCTGAAGATATTTGATCCCTGAGCTAAATGCGAACACTTATCTGCACCGTCCACTACTTTGTGAGACCCAAAAGCATTAATTTCCAGTTTTTATTTTTGCATCGTCTGCACAGTATTAATTTCTAGAGAAATATATCTAGATCTATTCTTATGATGTGTTATCTTATTAGATTTTCGAAAGGGCTTTGTGTTTATGGGTAAAACAGATGGTAAAGAATGATTTTCTTTACTTTGTGGTTTTGTGGCTTACAGAGCATCAATGTTGTTCTCTCCCTAATGTTCTTCTGTTCACAGGGAAAAGCTTGTTAAATTATTTTCTAATGACTTTTTAGGAATAATTATGTGATTTCTCGCAAAACTCTCACTTTCAAAAAAAACAAAAACAAAAACAATTACTTCATGGTATGCATTTGCAGGCAGCCAAACATATGATTGAGTAATGAATTTGCATAGGGAGACATTGTGTGTGTGTGTGTGTGTGTGTGTGTGTGTGTGTGCCCGTGTGTAAGAGAAAGAGAAAGAGAAAGAGAGAAATAGAAAGAGAGAAACAGAAAAACGGGACATATATGGGATGACATGGACAGAAGATCTTCGACAACATTGACTTCATTGATTTCTGTTGCTCTGGTATGTCAGTGCAGCAGTCGATCTGGTCTCTAGCAGGCCTATTTTTATGGCAGTGGAAATGCTGTTCCTTAACTTTGAGTTGTTGAGGAAGCTGTGGGCAGACTTCTAGATAATCGAGTTCTTACATCAGATCTTGCTGACAGTTAAGTTAAGCTCAATCAACAGCATTTGTGTTGTAATGTTAATGTTGATTTACCAAACAAAAATGTAAAATTGAGGTTATGTTGAGGCACTTGCATTGCAAGTAAATGTGGCCAATTTTTTTTGGAAGAAAGCAAACATGTGAAGCTTAATTTAATGAAAGGACTTACACTAAGTCATTTTAGGATTTATTGCATAGCATTGTCATGGCAATAAAGTTGTAAAATTGGATAAAACTATACACCGAAAAGCTTGGTAAGCATTTTTTCCCAGTCATGTTTACACGCATTATTTGTGTCTCATGCTATACTTTTGAAACTGTGTATTTTAATGTTTAGGAATGGGCCCCATTTACTGCCATTGCAAGTACCCCACTGTAAGGGACATGTCAAAATAACACCATAAATGTTGTCCATTCAGCTTAACTTGTAGTAAATCCAAATATTATTTAATAAGGCTTTAACCCTTTAAGCATTGAAGGTATTTGGGCGGGGGGTTAAATCTGAGACCCCAGAGGGACAGTAGAAGTGTATGTGTGCACGATTGCCCCCATGGTTCACTGGGCCTTGCTGTAATGCAGGTGATGAATGTGTTTGAACATCAATATGGTGTAAGTAACGAGTCCGGACTCTTAATGTTGATGTTTTTGTTTTTCTCCACCATGTCCCATTCAACCCTTCCCTCTCTCTCAATCTCAATATTAAAATGTCTGCTATTGTTTTATGTTGCTTGGCACAGTGCTCCCGGCTTCTTCAATGTCACCCGCTTCATAAATCCATGCTCTGCAAAGAGCAGCCTTATCATATTATATTATGGCTGAGCTGCCGTGTTTGTGAGCGTGTGTAAGTGTGGTGTCTGGTTGCATACTGAGGTTAAAGAGACCCATTCTGATTTTTATGGCTACAACCTTAATCATGCAAATAATGAAAGATATGCTGTGCAATGAGAGGATTTTTTATTGGTTAAAAGATAATATATTTGTTATGGCTGTGTGTGTATGTTTGTATGCATGTTCACCTGTTGCAGATAGAAAGTCTTCTCCAAGAAGAATGTGTAGGTAAACTCAAATGCATTTTGAATGTGGGTATGTTTGTGACCTGTTTAAGTGTGCAGTGTGACATTTTTGTGCCCCTAGTGGCAGTTCAAATGGAATTGCAGTCTATTTGTTTGAATGGATTGATACAATGTACATAACTATGTGTACATATAATACAGTGTTTACACAAACTTTTTTTGCAATCTTGTTTGGTGTTATTAGTGGTTCAGAAAACTTTAAAGAAAGCATACAGGCCTGTACTCATCTCTTCCAGCACGTCCTCATATGAGTAAATTTCTCTTTGATTGCACACATAGTTATTCTATAATGGCCTCTTTTTATTGTGCCATAAAAGAGAAATATAGGAAAGTAATATTTTAAATCTTAGACCATCCATCAAGGGAACTCTTCCAGTCTTTGACAGTCTACGATTGTTAACACAATCTTACAGACCGTGATACTATGTGATACTATGGTGATTTGATACTGTAGGCCGGTGTAAATCACATGACTTCAGTTGTGCTTATTCTATATGGCCATGATACTATGCAGACAGCAGGAAAAAATCTTCATGTTTGTAAAACTTGATATGACATTTTGAAAATAATACAGTGCTGCTAATGGCGTAAGATGAAAAAACGACCAAAGACATCAATTAAAAACACATAGACACACACCAACAATTAAAATACTGCAGATGATATTTTAACTTTGACAAATAATACACACTTCATCTTTAAAAGTGAGTTTTTTGCACCACTAGTACCACCAAATTGAACTGCAATCTGTTTGTTTATGTGACAATCAAATTTTCCACCTCTGAAATTACTTTTCTGCTGATTTTTCGACCATGTGAGCGGGGAAAATAATACTAACCAATAATATCATATTATAGTTTGTCCAATCAAATCCCAGTGGATAAAATCACGTCCCCGCCCTACATTATTTCTAGCTGAATAGTCTGTTTCACTTCAAAGCAAAAACCACTTCAGCAGTTTATGAACTTCAGGATGAGCTTTTATTGATCAGCCATGTGCATTAAGAATCACGACAAGTGTAGAAGGAAAAGAGAGAGAAAAGGAACGACTGTTTTACTTATTCAACAGCTTGACATGCACCCACTCCCTCATTCCCTACATCCATCCATCCCTCGTTGCCTTTTAAGCTCTCTCTGTCTGTTTTCTCATTCTGTCTGAAGTCTGTGCTTTTACAAGGCAGCTCTTTGCAGTTTAGGCCAACTCATTGTGTTCGGTTCTTTATGTTTGTCCTTCAGGCTCCTTTCCTGGATCTTTAAATTAGCATGAGATAATAATTTTACCATTAGGGAAGTTGGCTGCCATTCTCCCTGGGTAGCCTGAAGAAAAAAAGCATGTATTCATAGAGTAAGTGTGTGTTTGATCTAGCTCAAGGAAACAGTGGCATTATATTTTTTTATGATGGGCTATTTGTTAAATCATTCCTGCATCCACTTCGCTTTTGCTTTATACCTCAGAGCAACCCACATACCCAGTGCACTATCCCCTCCCCTCTCTTCCTCCACTTCTCTGCAATTCATATTTGAGGACGAGTGACGTATGTAAGGTCAGGATGGTCACATACATATACAGAGGATTTTAGCTGCTTAATTATTTCCCATAGTATTGTAATTGCAATTCGAATTTGCATTTGTTTTGTGTGATATTTAGATTTTTTTCTGTCCTATAATAATAAAGCTCTTAAAACCACAATAAAAATACTTTTTATAGTGTACACAATCTGCATCCTAACTTTAGAACCAGATTTTTGCTTTCAGTGTGAGAAAAAAATTAGGCCTAGTTGGGACACAGTGTAAGAGAAGAGTGGAGGAAGAGGACAGCAAGAAAACAGGAAGTAGAACACAAGGCAGGGCAGAGTGAATACATGACCCTATTACAGATTTTCTGCGTAATTGTTCTATTAAAATTAGTTTTGCCTTTGTGTGTAATAAACCTTTGAACTCCTATACCAGCCTACATCTGAATGCTAAATTAACATCTAAATACCAGCAATAAGTACTTTAGATGTAAAACATTATATATCCTTTTTGTCCACTGAGTTCATTTCAGTTGTATCTGTGGATCAGTGCACACATAGAGGACAGAGTGAAAGGGTATTGAGAGAGAGAGAGAGTGCTGAATCAAGATATGTTTCGTCATATATTTTAATACCAGTCCATACACTCAGCAGCTTAAAGTTACACTATATAATCTTTTCGAATAAAAAATAACATGTTATTAATGATGAGTGAGTGTAAAAAGAATCCATCTTCCAAACCATACCTTTACCCAGATACACATTGATAAGCCTATAAAAATGATTTACATTTTATAGCGGGAAATTGCATACATACGTCAGTCACCTGCATGTCACACCAAAAGTTTACAGCTTTAAAGACACATTTACACAAAAATTCAAGGCACTGCATATTTAATTTTTTTTTTTTAATGAATAGATTTGATTCTGTAAGCTTTTTGAACGACTTACTTTTGGATGAATTTGCTTACATGTTAACTGAGGTACAGGTCGAAGAGTGCATGTGTTGTGTCAGATTTAAAGATACTGCATGTCTGTGTTTATTTTAGGACTGTATGTTCTGCACATTCCTTTTCTTATTAGGACAGCTGAACGTGTGTGCGTACATGGTATTACATTGTTACAAAAATACATTTCAGTTTTTTTATGACTTTCTCTTTCCTCTCTCCTTCTCTTTTCTCTCGATCTCTTTTTGTCTCCATATCTGGACAAAAGTGTTTCTAGTTGCACATGTAAGTGACACTCAAACAAAAACCGTGTTTACTGCACAGTCCATACTGTGTGAGGCTGTGCTTCCTAGAGTGCTCTTAAAAGACAGCAGCTGAGGATTTGTGGTAATGGAGTTGTTTACTAGACCTGACCCCATCAGATACAGACTGTGGATGCCACAGCAGAACCTCTGTGGACACTTTAATTAGCTAGCCTACTAATTGAGTTAATTCACTTTGCAGCAGTGCATTGAACTGACCAGTGTGTTTAGCTATGAACTTTTAACAAGTCCAGAGCATTTATCAGTTTGTATTTATTTTTTTCCTTCTCTATACATCAACTCTCAGAAAAGAGATGAATCACGCTAGCGCAACTACAGTGCTGGTGGTTTGGGCCCAGCTTTGCGCAAAAGCCTGGGGCTAGAGTTTTGGAGGTGCCCTCGGATAAGGCAGAGGATGTGGGAAGAGGTGCTGAGCGTGCTGCAGTGTGTTTGCAGTGCTGGCTTCTCTCCTCCCTCTGCATTTGGACGTGAGCGCTAGTGTAGGCCCTTACTCAGCACTATTTCTGGCCCTGATTGGCTGATCCAGGCAGCAGGCCGCTACAAATACAGTAGAGAGTAGTCAGCTTTTTGACTCTCCTCTATCAGAACAAAGTGTCAGAATTTAGGTTGATTCAGCGTTTATTAAACGGTTAATTGGGTTTTTGGTTTTAAAGCTGCATTTTGTTGTATATTGTGGTCTGTGGGCCTGTTTAATCACATAGGGTCCTTATTCCTACATTGGTTCATTGTTTCGTTTGGCCTTTTTGCTACTTATATCGACAGAGACAGTAAATGATAGGAACATTGGTGGTCCCGTCACAAAAGCGCCACTGTGCAACTTGTCCGAGGACGTGCAGCAGTCCTAACTTTCTATAAAAAAATTTTTAAGGTTACATTTTTTTGTAACGCTAAACTGACATCCCCATAATGTTCTGGGAACCAAACCCTGTTAGCTGGAAGGCAAATTTTTTTATTATTATTAATATTATTATTATAATTGTTTTTTTTTTTACTATTAATAAAATCACTTTTTACTATAAATATTCAAGAGTGTCAGATTAAAACTCACATCATCCACTACCACTCAGTATGCCCTGACAGTTTTATCTAATTAAACACTGTTTTATCCTGTTTCGATTACTCTGAGATTACTGGCATCTTTGTTTTGCAAATCTTTGATTTAATTTCAGAATGATGTAATCCCCAAAGCGGTTTTATTTCTTAACCTTTTAATCTATTAGGAGCACCTTTGAAGGTAATCAATAGCAGTTTAGATTTTTTATTTATTTAATCCCTTTTTACTTTTGCTACTTTCTGCAGATGTTGGATCAGTGGGAATCGTCTAGATCATTTGCTCTTTCTCTGTTATTGTAGGGGGTCTAAAATTCTTATTACCTTTGGGCCACTGTAATCTGGTTTAATAGAGGCTTTTACTCCGGGGTGTAACATTTTCATCTAATTGCAGCATCTAAATTGTGGTTGCGTGGAAGATCTTATCCATTCTAATTTGCAGCACTGTTATTTCTCTCTCTCTCTCTCTATCACATTGTCTGTCCATTTTTCACCAAGAGGAGCCCTGGATCTGGAATAGAGCAGCGGTGAAATCTTTACATCTGCAGGAGGAGAAGCAGCAGCTAAAGTGCGCATGCTGTTATTGACAGGTCTCCACCACACTGAAGGCCTCTGTACACCAACATGTACTAAAGGAGCTTCTCATATCCTTATGACCTTCATTATATCATCATGGGCCATATTTTAATGATCTAAGCGCATGGACTAAAGCGCACGGTGCAAGTGCACTTAGGGCGTGTCTGAATCCACTTTTGCTAGTTTAACGACGGGAAAAACAGTCGGCGTGCACGTCTCTGGGTCTAAAAGGGTTGTCCCTATTCTCTTAATGAGTCATGGGTGTGTTTTGGGCGTAACGTGCAATAAACCAATCAGAGTCTCATCTCCCATCCCCTTTAAAGGCCAGTTGCACTCGTGCCATGGTGGATTCGCTATTTACATGGCACAATAATAATCTTTTACATTGCAATCCTTTCTTTTTTAATATTTGGCATGTTTGCGCGCTGCTGCGCACAAAACACCTTTACACCTTTTCATAGGGCCCTACATCTTATAGGTCTGACTGACTCAGGTCTGATGTAGTGAATGAATTCAAGAGAGTTCTGTAATGTAAAAACAGTAATATAAATATGTTGACTTGAGAATTTGACAGGCAAATAGCAGGAAAATATTATTTGCTATCAATTTAAGTATCTATGTTGTCATCAAGATCAGGCAACTAATTGAAATATTTTAAAGTACTAAAACTTAAAATAAAATAAAACAAATAAAGCTGAATGTAAATATAAAACAAAACCTAATAAAAATGACAAGCTCATACAATTTCTAAAGCTTAAACTAAAATAAAAATAAAATAGGTAATTCAAAATATTAATAAATACAATAATAGTATAAATAATACTAAAATAACATTGCTCGAGATGCACCATACAATGTCATGAAAGTACAATGGTTTTTTTGGGAGATGTTTGACTGTTACATCATGACATGATGCATGGCACATCCTAAGGACATCATGCTTCAATTGATAGCACAGAATATGCATACTTCCCTACCTTATAGAATGTGAAAAGCTGTATGTACTAATATGCAGTATTCATAAAAAAGTACATAAACTGTTATATGAGGCCATATAAGATCGCCATATTCATGTGTGACAGGGGTTGTAATGGTCCTGGAGGGCCATTATTCAAAGTTTAGCTCCAATCCTAATTAAACAACTAATCATAGTATCCAGGATTGCTAGAATCTTCCAGACAGGTGTTTTGGGACTGGTTACAACTAAACTCTGCAGGACATTGCTCTTCCAGGAGCAAGATTGGACACCTTTGATGTATGGCATGGAAAAGTGATGCAGTTGATGTTATAGGTCACATAACAATGCCAACAGGCAGATTCAATGTGTCTGGATTATATTCATACTACACACATACTCAAATTCAGTAGATACTCTGATAGTATGTAATTTCAGACATGTGCTTTCCCACGTCCTCCTAGTCTTTGCTCTTTTACTCTCACCTTACACTCTCCTTAAAAACCCCAGGAAATACAGGCTAAACATAAATATAATTTATTCATGTGACAGCAAAGCTGAATTTTCAGCATCATTACTCCAGTCTTCAGTGTCACATGATCCTTCAGAAATCACTCTAATATGTTGATTTGCTGGTCTACAAACATTCCTTATGATTATCAGTGTTGAAAACAGTTGTGCAGCTTCATATTTTTGTGGAAACTGTGATGCATCTTTACTATCGCTTTTGATCAATTTGGTGCATCCTTGCTGAATAAAAATATTAATTTCTTTAAAAAAAAAGATATACCCCAAACTTTTGAACGCTACTGTATATCAACAAAAGAAAGAAGACTCAGGCCATTTCATTGCATCTCTAACGCTCCTCACTTCTTCAACTCCGTGTCACATGATCCTTCAGAAATCACTCTAATATGTTGATTTGCTGGTCTACAAACATTCCTTATGATTATCAGTGTTGAAAACAGTTGTGCAGCTTCATATTTTTGTGGAAACTGTGATGCATCTTTACTATCGCTTTTGATCAATTTGGTGCATCCTTGCTGAATAAAAATATTAATTTCTTTAAAAAAAAAGATATACCCCAAACTTTTGAACGCTAGTGTATATCAACAAAAGAAAGAAAACTCAGGCCATTTCATTGCATCTCTAACGCTCCTCACTTCTTCAACTGTGCACCTCTTCGTTAGTAGCTACTTAGACAAACTCAACTTACAAGCAGTGTGGAAACAGCATAAGAGCTTTAGATACACACACACTCACTCACAGGTCCGCCAGTGAAGGACAGAAGAATAAAAAGGTTAAGAAAAGAAAAAAATGGAGAGGAACTGAAGTGGAAAAGTGATCTGGCTGAAACGATTTATACTGTACTGCAGCTGCGTGGTGTCTGCCCCTTCTCTCTCTCTCTGTGTTCAAAGAGAAAAGCCTGGTGTTAAAGAGGCTTGTTTAAATGTGTGTCCACCTCAAACAATGACAGTGAGAATGGGGCCAGGGGGCCGGTTGAAGGGTTGTGTGCACGCCTGCATAGTGAACAGATGATGGCTAAGCTTGCTTGTATGTTTAAACACACACACACGATCTGGCTGAAACGATTTATACTCTACTGCAGCTGCGTGGTGTCTGCCCCTTCTCTCTCTCTCTGTGTTCAAAGAGAAAAGCCTGGTGTTAAAGAGGCTTGTTTAAATGTGTGTCCACCTGAAACAATGACAGTGAGAATGGGGCCAGGGGGCCGGTTGAAGGGTTGTGTGCACGCCTGCATAGTGAACAGATGATGGCTAAGCTTACTTGTATGTTTAAAGTTGAAGGGTTGTGTGCACGCCTGCATAGTGAACAGATGATGGCTAAGCTTGCTTGTATGTTTAAACACACACACACACACACACACACACACACACACACACACACACATTCAGAGCTGAGGTCATATGTTGTGAGAGTCTGACTGTGTGCCATCTGAAATCATATAGAAAAAGATGCTTAAAAACACAGGCCTTATTCATGAAACTCAAGCAGTGTAAATCAGACATGCGGTATAAATATACTTACATAGGTTCATTCAATTCATTGTACAAATGGTTTATAAATGCTTTACGCAAATGTATTCTGCTTATGCACTATAAAAATAAAATAAAAATGAAAACCTGAGTATAAAATCAAGATGGTGACAAAGTGATAACCTGCAGTGATAAGTTCATTGCACGTTATTTTAATTCTGTATTTTTTGCACAAATTACAGATTAATAAAACCAAAATTGAAACTGAAATATGTAATATTTTCAAAATGTTCTGTACAAATGATATTATCAGCATGACAATATGAGTAAACTGGTAAAAATTAAAGAAGCATTACACACACACACACACACACACACATTCAGAGCTGAGGTCATATGTTGTGAGAGTCTGACTGTGTGCCATCTGAAATCATATAGAAAAAGATGCTTAAAAACACAGGCCTTATTCATGAAACTCAAGCAGTGTAAATCAGACATGCGGTATAAATATACTTACATAGGTTCATTCAATTCATTGTACAAATGGTTTATAAATGCTTTACGCAAATGTATTCTGCTTATGCACTATAAAAATAAAATAAAAATGAAAACCTGAGTATAAAATCAAGATGGTGACAAAGTGATAACCTGCAGTGATAAGTTCATTGCACTTTATTTTAATTCTGTATTTTTTGCACAAATTACAGATTAATAAAACCAAAATTGAAACTGAAATATGTAATATTTTCAAAATGTTCTGTACAAATGATATTATCAGCATGACAATATGAGTAAACTGGTAAAAATTAAAGAAGCATTCAAATAAATTTGAATTCCACAAATTGGTACAAAAAAGTTCATATAACAAATTTGCTTATTTGTTTACTAACCTAGAAATAGTGTTAAATCTTACATATTAATTTGTATCATAACATTTGTTTGCAAATGTTCAAAATTCTGAAACTTTATTTATCTAGGTTATAATTCGATTTTGTTTTCCCAGATTGTCAACATTCGTGTTGCTGCTATCCAGTGAGAGGCTTGCTGATTTATATTTTTTACCTTCCATTTACATTGAGAAGAATTTGGGGATTTATTTTCCCAATGTGTTCTACTGTGTGCTAATTCATACATGGGGTCTTATTATTATGGATCTATTTTCAGCTCTGTTGTAAATGCAATGAGGTCGGTGTAATGTCACAGCAGTAGACAGTGAAACTCTACAATACATATGATGAATATACAGATCAGCACTGAGAACTCTTTTAAGGTCTGTCCATACTGAAACTTCTTTAGGATCATCTTACCCTTCTTTCCCCAATGTCCTTCCTTATTACCCTGCGTTCTATCACTCAATCTCCTGATTTCTCTCTCTCTCAGTAATGTTCTCAGCACTTGGCTAACACCCTGTGCGGCGGTGCTGGAATGTTAACTAGGTTCTTCCTGATGCTGCACCTCTGAAATATATGTGCACTTAAAGGGCTGTGTGATCACAAATGCTCCTTATATATGTGAGTACAGCCTGCTCATCTGTACTTAAACTCCAATACTGTTCCAATTACCTACTGAATCCTGCACGCATGGTAACTGTAGATTTGCACAAAATAGCAGTTACTGGAGTTAGTGTGTGTTTAATAAAACCGTGCTCACTTCACTAATCAGAATGACAAAATTATATTTTAAATAATTTATATTCGTTTTCTATTTCTACTTTTATATTTGTAGAATAGTAAATAACCACCTCAATTCATTATGGACTTTAAGGTAGTTATGATGTGGGATAAACTGTGGTGTTTAGTGAAAATGTGGTTAATTTTGGGAGGACAGTACAATACATATTATACATAATATATACATTTATGTAAACATTTTGAGGAGTTTCTGGTATTATTACTATTGTTTTTGTTTTTTGTCCAAATTATTGTATAATTCTTCTGTATGTTTTTTTTTTCATTTCATTTTTCAAACTGTATGTATGTAGAATAATGTAGAATAAACATTATTTCCTAAAAGTATATACTTTACAGAAGTATAGATACAGCTTATATATATTTATTATAATTCAAATGTCTGTCACAGATTAATTCTAAAAGCCTGACTAATTAGTAACGTATAAGGTGTAAACTATTATATCAATATAATCAATAATATCGATAAGGTAATGGAAAGAAGTTATTATAATAATGAGATGTGCTCTTATTGCGATTCAGTGGGTTAATATTAATGTAGGAAATGAAAACAAAAACAAAAAAACAATTGTCACCAGTCTCCTCTATGTTTACAAATGTTAACTTTTTTATTTCACACATATATTTTTTTTCACATTATGTTTACTATTTATTCCAACCATACATATATTCTCTGTCCCTGCTGGTAGTGCGAACAATAGAGAATGTTTTTTTTTTTTTAATGGCGGCTAGTATTGCTGAATGTGCGTTGAACTCTCAGGTAGTGAATTTGACTCTGCAGGAGCGGGTGCCCTGGGAGAGGAAAGATAGACCACTGCAGGAGATTTGTACCATTCTCACACACCCACCACTCTCAAATACTACAGCATCCATGGCTGTTTCTGATATTAATATGCCAATTACATAGTTATGTCTATGTAGTAACAGTGTAGTTAGTGTTTGTAATGAATTTGCTGAAATTGCAGTGGCTGTGTAATATAAACTTAGTTCAATTAAGAAGAAGATGCCTCCGGCTGAAGGTGAGCCACATTGCTGCATGCAGTCTGCAGCAGTGAATGACTCCTGTCTCATATCAGAAAGAGAGAGAGAGAAAAAGTACAGGAATTAATGTTTTCCTCGTCGCCGATGGAATGAAGCTTTGTGTCGGAGCGCCCTTGTTCTTTTAATTACTTCCTCCTGGTTTACAGCTCCAGTGAATTTTAATTATCCAACATGCTAATTTTTGGGAAAAACATCCATTTGGTATCAGGGCGTTTTGGGAGAGCTGGATGTAAGCGCACTTGGAAGAATATAACGCATGTTCGTCTCTGGGTGATTTTGCTGCCGTTGCTGGTGTTAGGAAGTTGAGCTCTTCCAACAACTCCGGTGTGATGGGAAAAAGTACTTATGAAACTTCCCACTGAGAAAATGCCCTCAGCTAAAAGAAAAATTTCAGCCCATAATAAAATGTCCATCTGCGATACTCAGCTATCCTGTGATATTCTATAATTATATTCGCAAGACATTACAGCATGTCTCTCTTTCCTTCTCTGTTTTTCTGCAGTGGGAGCATGTTCTAGATAAGGCTGACTGTTATTGAGGTTTAAATGCTAGCAGATGTCGCTTTAATTGATTGAAACAAATTACCAACGCATTGATCCTCGGTTCGAGTTTTCTGTGCGAGTAGTACTGAAACGAGGTGTGTGTGTGTGTGTGTGTGGGCCTGTGTGTTGCACTGCACAGGAATTTTTTCCGGTTCGTGGAGACGCAGCGCTCTGCGTACGCTGACACAGAACATAAGCAAGATTTCAAAGCTTGATTAGTTCTCTAGGTTAATTAATTCAACCTTTTATTCATTCATAATCAGTTGCAGCTGAATAATGGCCTACATAATTGGTTAAATAGTTTTAAATTGCTACCTTGTGGAAATATTCACTGAGGCCCTGCCACTGCTCACTTTGTTTCAAAAATGTTGTGAGCTGCCTCTGTATGACACATTTCAAGAGCTCAGACTGTAGGGTGAGGAAATTAGGCAAACTGGGATTTCATTATATGAGATTATAAATGTATAATTATTGTTTATTATTATTTATGATTTAGAACATTTAAAACAGGCTATGTTACCCCAAATGTACATTATCGTTTCAATGTTTGTGGTTTATTTATTTATTGTACATGATTAAAATAGCATATATTATAAAATAACATAATATAAATATAAAAATAACTTTTCTATTTTAATATATTTTAATTCCTGTGATCTTAAAGCTGAATTTTCAGCATCATTACTCCAGTCTTCAGTGTCACATGATCCTTCATAAATCATTATGCTTATTTTTACAGAAATCTAATATGCTTATTTGCTGCTCAAGAAACATTTCTTATTATCAAAGATGAAAACAGTTGCACTGCTAAATACAGTATATTTGTGGAAACTGGAAACATCCCCCCCCCCCCCCCCAAGATTATTTGAATTCAGCATTTATTTGAGACAGAAATGTTTTGTAACTGTCTTTTGTAAATGCCTGTCACTTTTGATCATTCCTCTCGCGTTGCTGTACACGGTCATGTACTGAAATCAATCGTGAGTCGAGTTTCCCATGTGTTCTGTGTAAGCTCTATTTGTATATTAAAGATTTAAAGATTTTTTTTACATTTCTACTGCACTATTTGATCTAAGTTTAAGCTTATATAGATTACACAAAATCAGTTACTTATGAGGTTCAATTCCAGTTCAGATGCTGCTTTACAAGGCAGTAGGCTGTGAGGCAGCTCACTATGTTTTCAAATGGAGGGCATTGACACACTGACACACACCGTTGGATTGACAGTTTGATGAGCCCCCAACGGTAGCACAGGACAAGAAGGTTGGCAAAAGGGATAGAAGATTTGGATCAAACACTCTCCTGAGACTAGACCTTTGTCCCCAGCTCCACCTCTTAGAATACCAAATTCTGCTGATTTACAGACTCAGAAATGATCTTCAAGGTGTCAACACATAATCTCATTTTAAAATTAAATTGTGGTGCAGTTTAATTTTTCTAGAGTAAGCATTGATAAATGCAGTGTGATTAAAAATCACAAATTTATAAGGTATTTTTGTTGGAAACTAACTTCATAAATTTACAACACACTCGAACAAGGATGGATGGACTGGGAGAAAAATGTCCACCATCATTAGGCTGCCTATTTAAGCCTGCAGAGTTTCCTCATCTGCTACTGAACATGGTTGGGAATGAGTGTCATTTAAAACGTATGGCACAGGTCAAGTTAATTAAATCAGTTAAATCATTAAACAAATGCAAGCAAATGCACTCTGATAGTTTATTGAAAATGATGTGTTATTATCTAATGGTCTTAAATGTTTTATCTTGTGACCACTTAATCATGCACTAATTTAACACTGTTTTAAAAAAAACAGTGACACAGCCTAGTGAAAAGAAATATAATGCATGTACATTTTTAAAGCAAATCAGCATATTAGAATGCTTTCTAAAGGATTGTGTTACTGAAGATTAATGATGCTGAAAATTCAGCTTTGCATCACAGGAATAAATCACATTTGATAAAATATTAAATTGCGATAATATTACTATTTTTACTATATATTTCATCAAATAAATGCAGCCTTGGTGCACATAGAAATCTTCTTTCAAAAACATTAAATATATCTTACCAAATACAAACATTTGAACGCTAGCAGTGTTGGGCAAGTTACTTCCAAAATGTAATACGTTATATATTACTAGTTACTGTCTTTTGAAAGTAATTAGTTACATTACAATATTACTGTCTCTGAATTGTAATGCGTTACACTACTTTTGAGTTACTTTCACCAAAATATCCACAGAAGTATTATAAAATGCCAAAATGTAGTTTATTGCTGCTCATTCTACATCCAGTGGAGGGTATTGTGGTAGGTCTATATAGCATGAAATATATGAAATCATATTTAGATACTGGTATGTAGGTCTACATTAATGTTACGTTGTAGTTAGGTTAAAAAAATATAAGCACAAATCGCATTATTACATTCATAAATAACACTGGTAAATAAAGTGAAATATTATCATGAACAAACAGTAAACACAATACCTATTATTTTGTACGGTTTCAGAAGAAAACAACAATGAAAAAGATAAGTTGCTAAACAAGCCCAAGTGAATTAGGCTAATTCCATGCGAAATTGAAAGCAAACGGCGTTCTCTGACACACTGACACACACCGTTGGATTGACAGTTTGATGAGCCCCCAACGGTAGCACAGGACAAGAAGGTTGGCAAAAGGGATAGAAGATTTGGATCAAACACTCTCCTGAGACTAGACCTTTGTCCCCAGCTCCACCTCTTAGAATACCAAATTCTGCTGATTTACAGACTCAGAAATGATCTTCAAGGTGTCAACACATAATCTCATTTTAAAATTAAATTGTGGTGCAGTTTAATTTTTCTAGAGTAAGCATTGATAAATGCAGTGTGATTAAAAATCACAAATTTATAAGGTATTTTTGTTGGAAACTAACTTCATAAATTTACAACACACTCGAACAAGGATGGATGGACTGGGAGAAAAATGTCCACCATCATTAGGCTGCCTATTTAAGCCTGCAGAGTTTCCTCATCTGCTACTGAACATGGTTGGGAATGAGTGTCATTTAAAACGTATGGCACAGGTCAAGTTAATTAAATCAGTTAAATCATTAAACAAATGCAAGCAAATGCACTCTGATAGTTTATTGAAAATGATGTGTTATTATCTAATGGTCTTAAATGTTTTATCTTGTGACCACTTAATCATGCACTAATTTAACACTGTTTTAAAAAAAACAGTGACACAGCCTAGTGAAAAGAAATATAATGCATGTACATTTTTAAAGCAAATCAGCATATTAGAATGCTTTCTAAAGGATTGTGTTACTGAAGATTAATGATGCTGAAAATTCAGCTTTGCATCACAGGAATAAATCACATTTGATAAAATATTAAATTGCGATAATATTACTATTTTTACTATATATTTCATCAAATAAATGCAGCCTTGGTGCACATAGAAATCTTCTTTCAAAAACATTAAATATATCTTACCAAATACAAACATTTGAACGCTAGCAGTGTTGGGCAAGTTACTTCCAAAATGTAATACGTTATATATTACTAGTTACTGTCTTTTGAAAGTAATTAGTTACATTACAATATTACTGTCTCTGAATTGTAACTTTCAGTTACTTTCACCAAAATATCCACAAAAGTATTATAAAATGCCAAAATGTAGTTTATTGCTGCTCATTCTACATCCAGTGGAGGGTATTGTGGTAGGTCTATATAGCATGAAATATATGAAATCATATTTAGATACTGGTATGTAGGTCTACATTAATGTTACGTTGTAGTTAGGTTAAAAAAATATAAGCACAAATCGCATTATTACATTCATAAATAACACTGGTAAATAAAGTGAAATATTATCATGAACAAACAGTAAACACAATACCTATTATTTTGTACGGTTTCAGAAGAAAACAACAATGAAAAAGATAAGTTGCTAAACAAGCCCAAGTGAATTAGGCTAATTCCATGCGAAATTGAAAGCAAACGGCGTTCTCGCGCAGCCTACCTCTCTCATTCGGCATTAATCCAATTAAATGTATCCATATTTGTGATGTATTTGAATGCTAAACTATTATTTATTGTGTAAACCAAGCTTACTTAACGCATTTAAAAAACATCCTTGTCACATGAGCAAATGTGTGTTTGGCCTGAGCTCAGGCTGATCAGCACGGATTGTACTACGCAGTAGGCTACGCACTATTTAAATAAAACTGTCTATCTATATGTTTGATTGACTGTATTTTATTCTGATAATGAACAGGCTGCAACGTTTGCAATGCTGTATGTGTGTGCGTGAGGCGCCGGCGCGATCGAACAGCGGAAACAAACAACAAAAAAATACTCTGTTATTTTTGGTCATACAAATCATTCGAAACTGCAATGCGTTTACTTTATTTCTGTCAACCCGGTTTCCTTTCCGTGGACTTTCGTAGAGCGCCGCGCCACACAAATAGCATATGAACCAAACTCAGCAGCATAGCCTGTCTCTCAGTCTTTTCCATTCGTTTTGTTAATCTGTTAATTAGGCTATTTAAGTCAAATATTTTGCATATTCATTCATTTTATATATAGCCTATGATTTAATAAAAACTGATTTTGTTATGTTTAGTTAAACTTAATTTTTGTTGCTTGTCTGTGCTCTTCTGTCGCCTTTTTTCACTTCTCTGACCCGCAGCTCTCTCCGATAGCTTAGTGTTAGTGGCACCAGTCCAGGTGTCTCCAGGTTTTACTCGTGCTATTTCTCCATGTTGAGAGTTTGGTGTCGCACATATTGCACCTGACTATGCATTCTTATCCTTTTCTCAGATGAACTGAAAATAACAGGAGTGTGTCCATCTCACAAATGTAGAATCCATCTAATTCCAGCAACAGGAAACAGACGAACCATTTTACCCGCAGAATTTCTTCTCTGGTGCTGTTGTGCGGTGTTGGTAAATTCACCACTTAATTTAGAGTTAAAATATGTTGTTGTATCATGCGTTACTGAGATTGTAACGAGTAATAATATTACCCAAATTTGATTGGTAATGCGTTATATTACTGCATTACAGCAAAAAGTAATATACTACTGTAATATTATTACTTTTGTAATGCGTTACTCCCAACACTGAACGCTAGTGTATATCAATTAGATAGTATGTATCAGTAATGTGATACATACAGTAGCATGTGTGATACATATGTGAATATTCACTGTAGTTTGTGATGGTCCCATCCCAGTACACTCCTGCACTCAGGTGTTCATCAAATATGCTCTCCATATGCTGCTAAATTAAACCCTCCGAAAAGCACAAATGCGTCACATCCTGTGCTATTGTTTCCCTTCATTACGTTTCAGTACTGAGCCCAACTCTTCAGCAGACTTGTGTTAGGAAGACTAATAATGCTATGCTCTGTAACCTGCCTCCTTATTGCCCGACTTGATAAACTGTCCTTGATTTATCTGCCTCCTCGTAGTCACACCCGCATCACTTCCAGACTGTGCTGCACTTAATCACCGCTCTCGGCCTGATACCATCAGCCAACGTATTTTTCATAATCTCAGAAATCAGACCGATTTAAGATTTAACAAATCCCAAAACCTCCCCGGAAATATATATTTTTTTATCTCCACCATTATTGGCTCACGGCTTGGCACACGTGACAAGTGAATCAATCTCAGAAATTACTTTACCTCATGGTGCGATTACCCGTGTACAGCATATATGATTTACCATGTTACACTCAAGCCAATTTGTGTATGTTTTTCTAGTGGGATATTACTGCATGTAGCTCTATTGTTATGTCATGATATGCTACTCTATTTATTTAATGACTTGATTTATTTTGGCATATCTGAAGCTATTTTAGGTCGGATCTGTGGCTTAGTAGCATGCTGTAGGGCTGTTCCTTAGGTGATGTAATTCTCTTCTCTCCTTACTGCGTTTATTCTATCTATTTTTTTTTTCTATTTTATTCAATCTATTTTCTTATTCCATTTGTATGTATGTGATCATTTATGCACATACACACTACTGTTCAAATGTTTGGGGTCGGTAAGGTTTTTTTAAGATTTGTTTGTTTGTTTCTTAAAAGTCTATGATGACCAAGGCTGCATTTATTTGATTTAAAAACAGTAAAAACAGCACTATTGTGAAACATTATTTACATTTAAATTATATTTTAATGTAATATATATTTATATTTTAATGTAATTTGTTTATGTGATGCATAGCAGCCATTACTCCAGTCTTCAGTGTGTACAGTTTTCCACCATTGCATTTCTTATTAGTATTATCAGTCTTTACAGCAGCTGTGCTGCTTAATACTTTTGTGGAAATGGTGATACATATTTTTTTCAGGATTCTTTGATGAATAGGAAGTTTAAAAGAACAGCACTTATTTGAAATAGAAATCTTTCATAACATTATAAATGCCTTTATTATCACTGTCCTTCCATGCTGAGTAAAAGTATTAATTTAGTTTAAAAAAATAATATAAAAAATCCAATCTTTTAAATAATTTGTAGGAGTCTTTGATGAATTGAAACAAGAGAACAGCATTTATTTGATCAATTGAATGTGTACTTGATGAATAAAAGTGAATTTCTTTACCCCCCCCCCCCCCCCCAAAAAAACACATTAACATTTTGAGTGTTAAAAACCATTGTCT